>NC_072462.1:13574375-13739320 GCF_027596085.1 Anoplopoma fimbria | reverse complement strand
TTTGCTATGGCTGTTTTAAGCATTTTTACTTCTCACCAGCATTAGTCTAGAATATTCTTTCAGGTGAGGTAATAAATAAAGAGACAGACAATTTTTAGATACTTTACCATATCCCTAGGGATTCTACTGGCGAAGATGCCACCAAACATCTTTACTATGATACCACCTTAATAAAGCATTAGGTGCTTCATGCGTTTTCGGTATGTCCTTTTTTCAACCCCTACAATGCAATCTTTAAGTGCTCTAAGTGTTGTTTTGCCGTGGTGTCCTCACACTTCATAGAACCAGGAATTCTTGTGTGAAAAACTGTATCCGCATCGGGTACCCAAACAACCTCTTCTGGCTCAGCAATCACTTGACTCCAAGGTCCCTCCAGATCACTGGCGTCCTAGAGTGCCGTTCATTGTCGCAACATGGGTAATTACATTTTTGCACTCAAAATAATGCATAATTACAACTAAATCTTAAAATATATTATTTCTTAAAATTCTATTATGATTAGACAGCATAAATATGTATTCCTAATTATCTGGAAATGTGAAAATGAAGCATTACCCAGTTATTTGTCAGTGTCCAAATGCCAGCAAATACAAAGAAAGGAAAAAAGGATAAAGTAATTCAGTATATGAGGGTTATAATTTGTATTCATAGTGGTCTTGATGCCATTTGTAAGTGTGTGTGTGTGTGTGTGTGTGTGTGTGTGTGTCAGACTGGCAAAAAGGAAGATAGAAAGAAAGCAACTGCTGAAAATTTTCATTTTAAGTGCATTTTCTGGATACTGTGTAAGGTATGTATGTATGTGTATACAAACACTACATCTTGACAGTTGCTTGATGGACCAGAGAGCAAATTCCAACCATACCAATTTGTCTGCTAAGCTATATTTTTGTAAATACCATACATTACAAAAAGATGAGAATGCAAATCTACAGTCAGATGGAAAACCATTCAAGCAGACCTATCACATTGAGAATGCAAACGGGCAGGACAATTTTCTGAAGTGCTGCATGGTGAACATCACAAGAAGAGACGTCAGGAAATAAGCAGTGGATACTTTGATCCTTGATTAACCTGTCGTAAAATACATGAACATGCAGGCCCAGGTTGTGCTGTAAACAGAAGAAACCTCTTACCACTAAGGTGGGCACTCAGTCCTTCGAAAGTCATTCCTCAGCATTATCGATTCATTCCCTGCTTGGTGAACTGAATTACATTCGATCCAATTTGGTTTCCCACCTTTTCTCCTCTGCAGGACAGGAGACTTATTTGCATGAAGAAGGGAGAAGACGTTGGGACCACAAAGCCAGAAACTGGATTGTGGATCTATTCCTTACAATCTGCATTTCTATTCACACACACACATATATCAAAAATACATCAAACAGAAAAAAGCTCATTTGTGTTTCAAATTTTATGAGGTACAAACTGTGAACAAATAATAATCCACAGAGCATGAAAGTAGTTACTGCTTAATAATTGCAGCTACCTGTCATACTGCTACAACAGCAACAGAAGCTGGTTTCAAACATTAGCGTTGTCCTTGGTAGTCATTTACTGTATGAGAGAGGGTTGTCTTGGTAACCTTCAATTTGGAGACATGACTGGGCTGATAGAAGCTCTGTGGCATCCAGTTTCTGAGTCAGACAGGTCACACATGTATCCAACAGCAGTTGGAATATTCCAGTTAGCACATTCAGTCTTGTTTGTTGTGTCCTAAATCAAACATCAGCATTGCTGCATGTATGCTTGGGACAGCAAGTATCATAATGATGTGTGGACGGACCCTCCCGCCACATTTGCCTCTATTCAGTAGTACACATCTGGTAAAGCCAGGGGCTGCTGACAGGACAGCAGGCTTATTAATGATTACTTTCAGCAGGTGTCCCACCGTACTGTATCCCCTGACCTTTCTCTCTGAAGAAAACAGTCGATGGACTGCAACAGCGCCCAGTCAGATGCCCTTCCTTCTCCTCCTCTGCCTTATGCCCCGTCAACCATGTGAGGAGGCCAAGCAGGCTGAAGGCTAGGAAGGAAATCAGTGATTCTTTTAAAGCCTTCATTTTACTAGGGGGCTTTAAAGGTGACTGTCCTTTCTCCATTTCTGGAAATGCATCCTTACTGTCTGTAAAAAGCTTATTGTTAAAGCTATAATTCAGTCTGAGTTCATGCTTTTGTTTCTTTATTAAATCTGTATCATCTACATCCCTTTTCTTCTCCCTCCCTGATGAGGGGAATTTTCTAAAAGCTGCATTCTGCTATATGCCAAACAATTATGCACAAATATGGGTCAACAGATCCCGAGGATAAAATAATTGTTTACGTATTTTGATAAGCACTCCAGCTATGCCATTATCAAATATTGCCTAATCCCCAGGCAGTGCTTAAAGGAGAATGAATAAATTCACCCTTCATATTTTAAGACAGTCAAATGGGTTAGCTATCCCCACATCACCTTTTTTTTCTGCTGACAAAAACAAATTAGTGACAGGTCATAACGATGGCTCATCTGTTTTGTACCTGTGGAAAACTGAAGTGTTATCTAACACCCCAGCTCCCCATTGAAGAGCAAAGCATTAGCCCAAGAGTATCTAATATTTTGTACTTCTGCCGTGTGTTCAGAAGAGATATCATGGGTGCCACTAGCCGTACTGTTTCTGTCTTTGCTCCTGTTTGAAGCTCCTGACAGGCCATAGCCTGAATCTCTATTCTTGGAAACCAGCAGGGCATTCCTCAGATAGACATCCTTTAAAGTGTCCCGGTGGTTTGGCTCTGAGTGAGAGCAGAGGCTCCTATTCTGTTTTGTTTGTCTTTTGTGTCATTTGTTTCCCACACGTCTAAACATTAAAAGGTGCAAGGTCTGAGATTGGGAGATTTAGATTGCCTCTCAACGGATCTCAACATGTCAATGTCAAGTTAGCGACTAACAAATGGTTAACAGGGCTAACAGGGTAAATTGCGGCCAAAGTTCTAAGCAGTGCAGGGCAGAGACGGTTAGCTTACCAGTTGGGCTCAAATGCACAGACGTACACTTAAAGCATGCGTGGCTGGCGCGACTATGACAACAAAGCAAGGAGAAGCTTGGATAACAACACACAAAGAGGGAGATTGACTTCATTCTTTGCTCAGGTAGACATTACTCCACAATATATTTATATAGATAATAGTTGTTTATTACTAAATTAATGTTTAGAATGTTAGATATAGCTCTTTGCAATTGCAGGAAATAAACTATGTACGTGTGAGATTGTGGTAGAAACCTGTAATATATTTATATATATAAAAAACAAGAAATAATAAAGGTTCTAGTATGGATCCTTAAGGAACTTATTTCATTCATTCTTTTTGACTCATGGACGTTTGTTAAATTATATTGATTTCTGTTTAGACCATTGTTTCTGAGCCACTTTTAACATTACCTTGAAAGTCATATCCATACCCTTTGACAGCAAAATAGGGTCAAATTGTTTTTAAAGGTTTAAAAATATACCTATTGCGTACTCATTGTTATCCATTGCAATCAGTAAGTTCTGAAAGTGCCATATTAGTTTTATGTTTTATACAGAATCCATTTAGATGATTATAGAGAATATTGTATTTATTTAAATGTTCTGGGTCCTTTTATACACTATTCTTTACAAAAGCTTTGAAAAACATGACGTATTGAAAATGATAGTTTGTAACTTTTTTATAATAGTTAGACTTTAGTCATTTTCAGGTCAGAAAGTATGATGCCAGTTTCCACGGATAATGCAAAAAATCACTCACTATAGGAGTCCTGACTTCTTTGATAAGAGAGGTGGATATTCCTTGATGACCCAGAGCCGATTTTCTGAAATTCCAACATAAAGTTATCCATCACAGCCATCCATAATCGTTTTTTCTTATCTGGGAGCCTTCTACCAGTTGGACGTGCAGGGAAAACCTCTGAAGGGAGGCGTCCAGGAGGCATCACAATAAGATGCCCAAACCACCTCAGCTGGCCCTTTTGACGAGAAAGAGCAAAAACAACAGTCAGAGACTTCCTCCCAGCGACTCCCAGTGGCATAGAAAACTCCAACAAAGCAGCACTGAGCTTGGGCCTCGGCCCAAACACCAGAAGCTTGCTGGCGGACTCCCCGCTCAGGTCTAGCTCCAGAAGGGAGGCCCTGTTTCCCTTTTCTGGGCGAGGTGCCACAACTCTTTTCTGAACGATTCATTTTGGGTCAGCGAATCGCTCTTGGTCTGGCTCCGCCCCTGAAATCACTTTATGAGACTGCTTTGAGAGACCCTTCCAGGAGCTATTGCCCCTGACAAAACAGCTCCCAGGGTCAATGGGGCACAAAAAAAAACCTCCACCACCTTAAGGTGGCAATTCATTGGAGGTGATCCTTATCGTCAAACAGATCAAAATTACTAGAAGATGGAAAAGAACCCTTTTTAATGAGCTAACTTTTGTATCGACTATCTTTTTTGCAAGGGACGGGCCTACACTTGAAAAGAAATCATTGCACTTACTATATATTACAAGAGGGTCAGTGAAGGTGGATTTTTCCTCTGTAAAGGTAAAAGAAAATTGTGAGGAGGTTTTATTTTTTCTTTGATATAGCTGATACATTTTTTTCATGAAACCTTCATATTGCTTTCAGATTTTGTAAACTGGTCATTGTTTTTGTAAGATTTAAAAGTTGAAATATATTTATATGTAGATCTTCAATCCAGCAGAAAACCCAGGATTTTATATATTTCCCAGTATAAACAGAGCACATAGCCAGTGGAAAGCATTCTGTGAAAATTGAATAAAATACTTCTCTAACTTCTTGATAAACTGAGTTTCCATAGCTTTCCCTATATATATTTTCAAAGGAAACTTTCTCCAACATTTCTATAAATTGGGATTTATTACTTTGATTTATTGAAATTCACTACAGAGTTTGTGGTTTTTACTTCATGTGCATCTGATGAAACCATTTGTTACACTGGAAAATTATCTGATACGTATCTGAAAAAAATTCCTGACTTAGTTACAAAGTTAAAAGTATTATACATATTATACATTATCAATTAGAGTGGCAGATTACCCTTGTATGTTTGGAAATAGTAGGATAAAATATCTTCCATATAATTTGTTTGAGAAATCTTCTGTTGGAGAAAGAGATTCACTTTTAAAGAGGTTAATATTTGAGTCCCCGAGAGTATGCCGTATTTTGCTTTCCTCATTATAAGCTCCAAAGTGTGTCTGAGACTTCCTAAAGTAATGCCAGTGTCTGGTGATGGATTAATACCACCTTCCACACTTTACGTCCCTGGTCAAATTTGCGTCGCGGGTGTGATCCCCTCGCAAGATTGCCTATTGTTCATTTTGTCAGACAAAATTTCAATGATATTGACTTTTGGCTTTTTCAGCAAATTAAGCTCTAGCCTAAGTTCCGTCAGGGAAGACTATACTCTTGCATGCTTAAGCCCCTAGTTTATTTCTTGTCGACATTCATTGACTTTGTTCGCATGCTCACTCATAATTTCATTGCTGTCATTGCTCGGGGCTGTCAATCATGATATCAGCTGTATAAAACAGCTGGTCTCCTCTATCCAATAGCAAAACGACTAAATATATCGTTAGCCTATCATCTTGCTGCTGTCTCTTTTAAATATTATAGTCTCTCTACCTTCAGTACGTTCATGTTGCTGTTTCGCACGCTCTCCACCTCCCCATCTCCGCCCAGTCTTCGCAGATTCGTCAGCTTCATCAGCTTTTTCAGCTTCATCAACTCATCATTCTATCAGCCTCATCAGCCACCACCAACACCAGTGTCTAGACTCCACGGGGGGATTAATCTTGCTGCTGCTCAGGTAACACACCCATTGATTACAAATCTCCCTGTAGAATCCAAGCGCCAAAGACTCCGGCAAGACTTTATGATCACATATCTTTTCTTCATCCGGATTGAATGATTTTTCTGACTCATGTAGTATTGTTAGATACCTCTATAAAACAAAAAGCATGTAGAAATAGTAGTTAAAGTCAACCTAAACTGTGTGGGAATAATTTCCCTATTCCTTAGGTGTTCAAGACAACACGGTGAGTAATCAGTTTATCTTATTCCTAATAAACAATGTCCCCTCTTGGCCTCCTTTATTGCTGGGATCAATTCTTGTGTTTCTGTCAAATGTCTTCTGAGTAGTCTTCATTAACAAAGATGTGTGCCTTTGAGGAACTAGGAGCTCCAATAAGCGTTTCCATTTCATTTAAAGTCCATCTGAGCTGAGGGTTATTAAGAAGGCTTTCCCACTTCTGACTGAAAAAGTATGATTCTCGTCTTACTAACTGGGTAAACATCTATACCTGATCTGATTTATGCATTGTCAAATTTCTACCTTAAATACTCAATGCATCCAAAATAAATTATGGAAAAAAAGTAATGTAATTTGAAGTCTGCTATAGTTATCAAATAGGCCTTTTAGGTAGGCTTTTTTACGTGAAATAGTAAGAAAAGCGAATGTTGAAGTTTGTACTTTGGTGGCATGCCATATAGGGTTTTCAGTTTCAAAGCGCTTCTTCTGTGCAAGATTGTTTAGTGGCCCAGCACACTCAAATGGAAGCATTGCTAATGTTATTAGCTTAATCTGTTCTTATCCTGCTATGAGAGTCCAAATGTCTGCTATGGAAAAGGGATATGTGCCTAAAATGAAAAAGGATTTCTCATATTCTTACTTGTAATGTTTTGGAAGTCACTTAGTTGCAGACATTTTTTTTTTAGTAAAAAGCATGCTTTAAAAAGAGACAAATAAAGTTGAGTGCGTCAGATTTGATACAAGTCAGACAATTGTTACTTTGATATGCAAGTCTGAGAACAATAATAAGTTACTTAATGTGTGAAAAGCCAGAGAGGTTGTTGTTTTTTTCTCGAATATTGTTGGATCATTGGTCGCAACCACTACAAAATTATGTAATGTGTCAAGTGCAAAACACAAGGATACTGCACTGGCAAAGATAAACAGTGCTGACAAATAGACCCACACTAACTGACTGAAGGACACTTACCGTTAATAACACCACATACTATGGCCACAGAATTCACCATTATAGAATCAGCATCTCCCTGACAAAGTTTCACAACAGTTGTATTTATTAGTGTTATTACAATATACTGTAATGTGCTCCTATTATTTGATCCAACCCATGTATGTGCACCAGTGTCCTGAGGGAGTCCACACTAAGCCTGTCATCCAATTTGGACCTAATCTGATTTCGCTAAAAGGCTCCATCATTTAGGAGGTCTTTCGGGGAGCAGGCACTGAGATGCATTACAACTGGGAGATTGTTTGCATTCATTTTTGCAGCAGTAAGCACATTCTGTTTCAGCTCCTAAGCAAACCCTTTCCTGCCTCATGTTTGCTAGGGGCCACTGGCAGATACAGACAGATAGGTTCAACTGTCAGAACATCATGAGCTTAATGCAGCTATAATCAATATTTTCATAATAACAATGTATCAAATGTCAATATAAGAACAATGTGACAATGTAAAAGGGGTGCTCAAGCTCCCCTTGGCTTTACAGAACTTTATAGTGATATTCAGCTCATTGTTTAGCTGCCGGGCATGCAACTTTACAGTTTCACTCTCACCGCTCTTATTGTGTTGTTGTCAGTAGGCAGCTGTTTTCAGAGAAAAAACTATAAAAGCCCACAATACACTGACTGTTGCACCACACAACAGACAGTATAAATTAGCGACTAGCTGCTGGACAAAGAGGAGCATTTAGCAGATAAAGAGACAAATATTTCTCTTGGAAGCTGGTGGAGACCAAATACAGAGCTAAAAACAGCTGTCTTAAAGCTGTCTTAAACATAAGACATACATTTATCAGGTGGCCTGAAGCAAGACTCTAACAGCTGAGTTTGAGCTTCTCTCAGGGAAACTGCTTTTCAAAAGCTTAAGGTTTCCTGAGGATATATTTTTTAGCCAGACACCTGTGTGTGCCGGATAGACTTCTAAAACTACAATGTTCCATCAAATCAACCAAGTTCAACTATCAGGACAGCAATTTAGCAAGTGGTCATTTCAGAAGCATTCACCACCAACAGAACAGTTGGCCATACTAGGGACTAAGGACCGACCAGGGACCTTTATATAGTGAGGCTATAACTGTGAGGCTAACGTGAAAACCTGGACAGGCACTGAATTCCTGAGGGGAAGGTTGATCAGCCAAATTCAATAAAACAAATGTGGGATGGAAAGACTTTCAAAAGCGAAATACATAGAAAATGCAGGCCCTCAATTCAGACAATACATCCCCAAATTGTATGATTTGTAGATCTAGTGTCAGAACAAGAGTATAGCTGAATATAATTATATATAGAATTTGAATTAAGAAAAAAAAGGAGAAAATATGAGACTTTTCAATCCTCTAATCACCAATTAAGCATTAAAGATCCAAAATTGTAGCTTAGTGAGTTCATGTTTAACATTTAGAGAGAGAAAAGTCTTGTGGGGAAATCTAGATGTATCATTTTTGGGTGAGGTGTGAAAACTGTGAGCATGTTAATTTTAAGTCTTAAATACCATAGCTTCTCCGTTTGATGATATTACACCTAGGCTTACAGACTTTAATTGGAGTAAAATTAGAGAGAGGATAAAGGGAAGAGCTAAATATCTCAACAATTAAAACAGTTTATAAAACATTTCCATAAAAGCATGGAAAATGTCTTCCAGAAGCTGAATATTTCTAAATAAGGTTTCACTGTGAAAGTATGTGGAACCATCTAGGTACAAAATGTAGCAAGCACACTAATTATCGCTGTTGTTAAATTTAACAATATGCCAAATTTTTCAGGTTGGGAGTGTAGTGCTTGTAACTCATCACCAATTAAGTTAAATCAGGTCACCATCTGTGAAAAGTTTTATTATTTTTAGATTTAACTCTTACTTAATTGCTTCTACTGGCTAGAAAAGTGCCCCGTTTAAGCACAGATGCATCAGTTTGATTGAGCAAAGCCTGGAGTGACAGCCTGACATGAAGTCATTGTGACAGCAACCCATTACAGTCTACTGGATGAGAGAGGGCAAATCAATCTCCCTATCTGTCGTGATTTTGTATTGTAACAGCCTTTGAACACATTGCAGTGCTGTCTTCATATGCTCGCCTGCTATAAGGTCTGTTGACTAATAGGTGCCTACACTGTAAACTGTGCCAAATTAATCTGTTTTCAGTGACAATGCCTGGAAAGTTAAATTTCCTCAAGCAAGCTTCTTTCCGGTAATTGTGGAATCACACGTTCCATCCTTACATTAACCTTTAGGCCTTAAACAGGTTTCTAGTGACATATTCTCACTTTGAATGGAGCTCTTTGCACTATTTGTCAGTGAATGCTGTAAAATAACTTCCATACAGTCTTGAGCCTCAATGCCTATTACATAAAATGTGGCTTACCTATTCCTAATTCTTTGTATTTGTAGTAATTGTACATTATGTGTACTATTACCTGGAAACTGTATAAATATACTAAAATAAAATAGTTCAAAATATTAAATAATTTGCATTACTGCAGCTTCTGACTATGGTAATTATTTTCCCACATTTCTATCTGGCTGACATATTATGGGTTTGAAGCTGTTGCTGCTTGGTCTGTACAATCTGGCAGACATAGCCTGACTTCCTTTTGCCCTTCAAAAAGATGAGTGACACTTTTATATGCTACAAACAATTATCCAAATTGACTTGGATTCAAAGAAAGGCCAGAAATGTCAATATGTATCAACTATATTGAAGGGGCAAACTAAAACAAACACTTCAAGAGTCTCAGTGTGAAAAACAAAAAACAAAAAAACATATAAACAACGTGATTCTTTTAAAGGTGAAAAATAAAAAGATGTATTATTATCAGGATCTGGGAGTCGTATAAGGGAGAAATCTGCAAAGGAGTCAGTCAGACCAATATCTTATGGGATGATCTCTCAGTAGCACAGTATCAACTTTTACCATCTCAAGCCCTCTGTAAACAGGAAATTTAAAACATGATTCATTGTGGTATTTCCAGTAGTGTTGCATGCTTTGCAGAACAAATGTAGATGTGTAATAGTTCCTACAAAAATATCTGCCTTATGTATGCATATGTAAAACAGTATGGGGATGAAACCTGATATATCTATATGAAGATACTGACAATTGCAATATTTTAAGGGACTACAACCATGGCCTGTGATAGAAATCACAACTCAATACCAGTGGAGCGAATTGTTGCAGTGTTTGCTGTTTCTGGTTCAGGCCTTGTGGAGAGAGAAAAAGCGTGAACAAATTACCTAAATGTGAAGTGTAAAGAATTTCCATTTGCTATCCAAGTCTCAAAGATTGTTTCGTGACGCTATTTTGGTGGATTTTTGGTAACAGTTGTAGTGTCTGATTGTCACATCAATTTTTCACACTTTCATCTGTAATAGAATAAAGTATTGAAGGAGGGGGGAATAATATTTCTTGCAGCATCTGCTCTGCCTAGAGATTCATTTGGAAACAAACACTTTTGTAAAGCAAACACCCCCAACAAACCAACATAGTTAAACTAGTAATGTGCGGAGTGTTTCAAAAAGGGGTACATCAGCAGTAGATTGTCTTCTTTCTTATATTATTCATACTGTCTCATTAGACATTAGCATAGTCTCCACTAGCTGATCTCTTCAGTGTTTGACAGTATTGCATATCTGTGTTGCGATCATTCCCTGTGCATGCATCAAATTAACATATTTGCCCGGACCCACCAGCACCAAAGTCGACTAACATAAAGTAGAACAGGAAGTGCTTACAGAATACAAATACTGTATAAGCCAACCTTCATTATAAGACTCACAATGTAGACAAATATACAATAGTTTGGATGTATTGTCACATTTAAATGAAAACAAAAATCAAGTAAAAACATGTATATATTGAGTTGTTTACTGATAAATAGAAACAGTGGCATGGAAAACTGTGGCCCATCGCAAAGACAATTTGAGATTCAGCTATTTCTTGATTTCCAAAGCTTTCAGCTGAAAAGCAGCTCATGTGGCATTCGTCATTCTATTTTTCAGTCACATATACTCTGCTATCAAGTTTCTTGGAGGCAGTCGTTTTTTGGGGCCACGGAGACATTTCCACTGACTGGATTTTTTAAGACTGTCTTTAAGGATTTGCCATCTTCTAACATGACGTACTGTGACAGCATATTTCTTGGCCAGTGTGTTGCTGTGGCGAAAACGTCAGGAGATACTTTCTAATACTTAGGAATTCGAGACAAAGTATTGAGTTTGGAGCCACACTTTCTTATCAACCTGAAAACAGGTTGAAAAGCCTTCCTTTTCTGCCATCTAGCAACTGAAATTTTGACATGCCAGAAATTATTTACAATTCTGCAATTTGACATTACAGTTTGGTATGGAAGAGTTGAACGCATCAGAAAACGAGGATGGAGATAGATCTGCTGGTTTGGGTTACCTTGAAGAAGCTTGCACTTGAAGACCTGCACACCTACAGAACCATAGGATGAGGCCTGACTAATGCCCTCACATATTATTACTGCTTGATGAGCAGGCCTGTGGGGCCATTAATCAAACAGGGCATGGCAGACACATCCTCTAAAGCCTTGGTCAGGCTCGGCTCTATCTTCTATCCCTCAGCTGCTCCAACCTCCATTCTGCCATTGAAATTACTATGTGAAAATGCAATGTAATTTCTGTTAAATTATTTCAAAAGTTGGTCCTTTAATATTACGGGCTATCAATGTCAAGCATGGCAATCAATGCCCTGGCACAAAAACAAACATTCTTTTCTTGCTATAAACCTTGCTACTGTTGAAAGCTACTTCAAGGCAGGACTTAGAGTAACATAATTCCATTAGCATTAGAGCAAAAATAACTATTCATTCAGCGAGCCGCCCTCTGCGAGAACACCCCTGTGCAGCTACAGAGTTATGGAAGATGAATGCATATTTTTTTCTAAAGAGGAGGAAGGACATAAAAGTATAATGGAATTCCTGTGAATGTCTTGCCTTTGCCTTGCCTGAACCCAATGAGAAAGGTCAACCTGTCCAAGATACATTTTGTTCTGGTGAAGCATGGCAACCACACATCCCTTCCAACACATTATTATATACAACAATCCGCCTTCATTGATCTTAAAATTGCCGCTCATGTCCCAAAGCTGCTTTTCTGTTTTAGCATTTTCATGATATCTTATCCACAACATCAGACACTCTAACGCAAAATGGCCTTTCCGCGGTGAGTTTCTCTGCCGCCTCAGCTCTTGTCAATACATCTTGCTGACCTCAACGTAATCGCATCTTATCCCCATCTCATTAAAGACAAGCATTCTTCTCTTTTATAACCCAGCCCTGGTGAGTGTATAGAGAAATTTCTATTTTCAGAAATTTTTAGCTTGGATCTGCTAACATCCGAAGACTTTGGAAGTTTCAAAAAGTATCAAGGGAACCCATTGCGCATGGGAGAAATTGTTTAAATCTCCTTTTAAAATACATCAACAGAATCCTCATTTAAGATGCAAAGCCTGAGCCACCAGCTTTGACAGAGGTCAAATAACGGATAACGGAAAAACCTGATGAGAGGAAGTAGTGACAGGGAAGCTAGGGAAGGTGGTATAGTTCTTGTGGTATCAGACTTTTTGAATTGGGAAATAGACACGTGCTAGGTGCTGTGCACACACGCAGCCTGGCAGGTGTTCAGCGTTTATTTACGCTAATTACAAAGAACAGCAATCTTAACTTTCTCCTGGCCCTGAGGAGCCCACATCTTTTATTCTCCTAGCTCCTTACAATGGCCACACCAAGGCCCCGCCAAAGGTGCTTGAGGAAATACTACCATCCAACCCGTGTCCAGGATTTGCTTAATTTTCCGTAATATTACAAGACCGACTTAGAACAACTTTTTTCTCAGGGCAACAATACATTGAAGACGAAAGTTAGGTTAACCACAACAAAGTGTCTCGTGATTGAAAGTCCTGCGTTTGTTGGACCCATCCACCTCCCCTCCCACCTACCATTGGTGGTCTTTTTGTATATGAAATATTATGTCTCTTCCTCTGACTGTTGCTTAGTCATTTGAATGCATTTAATTTGTGTCCACCATGAAAAAGGATCCTAATTGACAATTAGTTCCATTGGCATTATTGTCAGCCTGAGCCAGACTTAAAAAAAAGAAAAGACAATTTGTGTCCATGTACACAACAATTTCATTTTGTGACTATTACACGACCTGCCATGATGATGGGCTGAATATTACTACTGGCTGGCAATGTGGAGCTTAATCCAAGTCTACGGCCCACGGACTACGAATCTAAAAGAGCATTCTTGCTGCCGCCTGTATGTTTTCATCTTGTATATTTATACTGATGTAGATTATCATGCCCTGTCCCTACAATAAACAAATAAATAGCATTTTTGAAAAAGCTGTTATAACAGGTGTTGTGCAAACCAAGTGGGACATGTAATACTCCTGTTATTGTTGTTACTCTTCGAGTTGTTGCCAGGACCCTACCATTTTTGTAAAGGTTGCTTTGTTTGAGTCTGTTTGTGTCTCGACTAAAGCAATCTGGCATGCTGACTAGGGCTGAAATTGCTCCATGAGGAGAGGAATACGTTGTCAGGATGAATAGTCATGGAACAGTCACTCAGACATTGACTAGTCCTGACCTACGTGTCATCCCTGACTTCTCTCATTTAGTGCTACTCAGGAGGATGTTAAGCTGCTTGAATCCCTCCATTAACGGTTGCTGTGGTTAATATAAATGCACATGGATTAATACATCCCACATGTCCAATCATTGATTTTTCGGCTACAAATAGCTGCATGAACCTTAGCCTAGGACATCTGTTTCTCATGTAATTGGAAAGATTATAAAAATACTTTTCAATCAAGAGGTACATGAACATATACTAGGTGTGTTTTCTAATTGAATTACACAATATATACAAGTGCAACATATAAACTGTAAACATACAAATCACTAGGGAGATATCATTATCATTGATTTTCTTACTGTGCATTTATTTGTGCCATCATGGCAGTGAACCCAATGGCCAAGCCATTATTCTTCATAATAGCACTAATGAAATTAAGGCATACATTTTAAAATCAACTTAATCTCAATCTTGCTGGACACCATCTCCCATACTCACCCAGGCTGTTCTCATGCCCTGTTGGCAGCTATACCTCCGAAAAGTAATGCACTGTAATCCCTATATATCCCCAAAAAATCAATTCTACTTTTTTTCTTCTTTTAAACGTGTTCCTTCTGACATGAGAAATCCACCTAACACTGTCTGCTAAACCACAATCATCTGAAGGTTCCACTGTGACCAGTGGGTTCTAAATCAATAAATTATTCACCCATCCATAATGTGCTACGTGTGTGATACGCCATACAATCTCTCCCTGGCTGCAGCATTTTCCGATTGATATATTTGGCTTAGTGTAAGGTGGCCAAATTAAATGACCCCTATAAATGTGTATCTGAACACAAAACTTACACAGGCACACAGAACATGGACTTTCTTAATGCACAACAATATTTCATGTTTTAGTCCCCTTCTCATGTTCAGCGAGGGTTCCTCTAGTTTCACATACACATAAACTCTTTGTCTAAGCTGTCTAAGGACATTTTGAACTGTGTCTTACACCGTTCTGACCCGAGTCCTGATCTGATGTGTTTGTTCTTTTGTGGCTGTCAGGCAGTTTTAAAGTGATTGCTTTCTCCATTGTGGTTTTTTGGTTCTTAGTGGGTCTAAAACCTTTGTTTATGTTTGGATCACAGAGTGCACGGCCGTGGAGTTGAGTAGTTGTGAATGTGTGACATGATGGATGCTCTGGGCCAGTGTTGTGGAAAACGTGATTCCACTTCACACCTAATGGACTGGCAAGCCATCCCCTAGACTGCTAGAGTTCCTAAATAAAGGCCCAGACATTTTGCCAGGCTGACAACACTGCCAACATCAAATAAGCTTTACTATCTATCTCAGTCAGACATACACTCTCAGCATATTGTACAACAAAAGCATAAAGCCTACACTACTTGAAATGTGAATTGTTTTCATTTAGAATTTAAATCTAGAACATATTTTAGAATTTATATAAACCCTGCAAAAATGTGGTAGCTTCTAAGTCTGAATCAGGCAAAACAACAGAACCATTCTCCAGAATGGGTGCAAACAAAATGACAAGCACATACAGTATCTTCCTTCTATTTCGAGAATGGTAACATCACAAGACGTTAAGCTCCGAACACAGCAACATTGCATATCTTATCTCCATGCAGTGAGCTTTACAGAAGCAAAAACGAACACATAGATAGAGACACAGACATAGGCAGAAAGACAGTGAGACAAAACACAGTACTGTTTTTTAACCTTTCCTTAAAGCTTCTCCATCTCTGGGTATTTAGGCATCAAAAACACAGAATGGAACAGTGGACAAACGGAGACTGCCCTCGTCTGACCTCACTAGAATTGGAATGACTTGATATTCCCTAGGCACACGACACAGGGTGCTCAGATTAAAAGCCTTTTATTCACCATGACCTTTCCCTCGCCATCTTCCCTCAGAGAAATCTTCCCTCCTTCTACTGCCATCTCAGTGACAGGACATCCCCACCAAAACAAAAGGCCAAGTGGTAGAGTGACACAAAGTCAATATGGGCAACTTGTTCGCGTTTGAACACATCACACAGTAACCTCTGTGTTATTCTTGTTTATATACCAAACTTATTGTGGAGAGAATGCGATCTGAGATTGGACATGTTGATTTATCGCCATTGTTCAGTTGCATTTCTAACAAAAATGCACCGTATTCATTCATGTCAAATGTTGAGGTACTATATTTTGTGGTTATCAGATTTTTTTGGTCTATACCCGTATAACTTAAAATTAGCATTTCCAGCCTTTCGGTTTCTTGGTTTTGTTTTATTCATTTACATTGAACAATAGGTGCTCCATCAACCAGTGCTATATGGTTGACAGGACATGGTGTAACACATACCTGATTGGGTTCTCTAGGTGACCAGTCACCCTCAATATGTCATGTTTTTGGTTGGACATGGAACTGATGCATTCCTTATCCTCTCTATTCTTGAAGATTTATGGTCGGACTACAGCTCCAACAAGGTTTTGACAGCCCACCTATGTCAAAGGTTTGTGAGAGGTACAGTTACCGACTGCTGGACTGACAAATATAGAAAAATAGCATGCCTCAGCTTTTTAGATTGATTGATTGAATCCAAGGATGTTAAAAAAGAATATATATAACAGAACATGTTGGAAAAGAAACCTCTAGTCATGTTTAGTGAACCTGCCACAAATAAAGTTAATGTTTTAATAGTCCCTTTCATATAAAAGTTACTGAGGTCAAACAAAGTTAACGCATCAGGTAAAAATTCATTACCCTAAATAAACTCTGCCTTTAGGAGAGAAAAAAAAACACATGGTGTGATGCATCATTTGCTTTGTTCATACTTTTATCTGTGATTAAATCCCATTAAGTTGTGTTGCACTTAAGCAGCACAGATTTGGAGCTGTGATGATGACATTTTACACCCACTTTACAACCTATTTTGACCCCAGCTCGGAACACAACCAGAACATATTAATAACTGGACACAGTAAAGAGCACATCCAAGCACAAAAAAATGTAATGAAATAATAGCTACAACTTATTTTACTAAGGAGTACATATAGAAATCACAACTCATTGCATATTCTTTACTGCTCAATGATCTTACCTTATTTAAATTACTGTGTGGAGGTCTGGGGACCACTTACAAAAGCTCACTGCTACCACTAGTCACACTTCAAAAACGAGCCATAAGAATAATCAGAACATATTAATAACTGGACACAGTAAAGAGCACATCCAAGCACAAAAAAATGTAATGAAATAATAGCTACAACTTATTTTACTAAGGAGTACATATAGAAAGTAGTGTATTTATGATGCGGTCAACTTATGAAATGTATGGCTAGAAGGCACTGTACAGGTGCTACAATGCAAGATTGTTTGAAAATATTGCTTATAGTATAAATCTGTAGAGGTTTTACTGCCTGGAAACATCCCTGTAATGCAGTAGGCGATTTCCATTTTGTAGTGTAATCTCCATTACACTGGTATTAAAAATGATTATGAACAATAATCTGTTCCCCTTGCTGGTGAAGTGCCTCGACTTAAATGGTGAATATCTTCAAAAACAAATCACAACTGCAAATGCTTTATCTCCCTCCAACACAAACACACACATATTCTCTTTTTGATGTATAGATAAAACATGGAGAATAATCGTAATAATTTGATTTGGACGGGCATTAACATGTATGCTGTTCCCATAAATTCATTACGATTGCACTTTTGGCTGGAGGCGATGTTTGTCATTGTCCAATTGGTCTGTGCCATCCGCTAGTAACTTTATCTCTCAGTCCAGCTTTCCCCTCCACCATGGCAAATCCCTCTCTCCCTCCACCCACAAAAAAACTGTCCTCTTTGCACAAGCCCCCCTCATTCATTCTAATTAAGCCAACTGAAACTAAATAGCAGAAGCTTTGTTTACAAGGGGCTAGCTGTGCTCAGCATTCTGTGCACGGAGGCACTTGTCTTTACAGCCAGTCAGGGGTTTATCTAGAGCTACACTTACTGCTTACACTAATTTACATTTGTGTTTTCCTTTCCACTTATTTCCATATCTGCCACTATGGGGCTAGGTTGCCTTCACAGAGGGAATTTATCAATCACATTTAAAGTATAACTAACACAGGCACCACAAAAGCATTGGTGCACACACACTGTTGAGAGATCGATGGATGATGCAATGACATCATCACCTGCATGGAAAGCAGTGACATCAGACCAGGTCAATAAGAATTTTGGTCTTGACAAAAAATAAGCAAAATAACTTGCAGGACAAATTCAAAGACAAGATGAAATGCTGAAAATATGTTTGAGGACTTCACATAGTTGATACGAGATCAAACACCCACCAGCACGGCTCAGTGCATTCTGTGCCACCCTGCATTGATGGAGTAGAGAGAGGACTTTTCAAAGGGTTACGAAAACATAGAGAATTGAGATGAGTGAAAATACGATATCATCATCTCACATCATTTCATCTGACAAACCAGACACAAACAAATCGGTCAAAAACAAAATGTCTTCACCTAATTTATGGTTAGAAATTGTGCCAAGACTTGAATGCTTGGCTTCAAAACATCATTAGCCAGTGTAAAGCCTGGGTACATACCCTCAATAAAAAAAAGTACACATTTAAATATAGTACAATGGAGGTAAGTAAGAGTTTTGTTTGTATACATACTCTCATTATCATCATAATCCTGCTCAATAACACAAAACATAAAGATGATGTCATTAAACATAATTACTTACAAACATTGCGTCTTACACACTTTGAGGGAGGATGGTAACCGATTGAACAAGGGTGAGTCACATTGGGTGAACACCATGAAGATTACCTTTCTTAGGTGTACTTCCTTGTTCATGACAACTTCCTGTCTAACAGGAAAATTTGCTGTACCAGAAGTCCAGCAGGTGTCACCAATAACAACAACTGTCATAGCAAAATGTTAATTTATTTATTCTACAAACATAATTATTTATGTGATAAATGTCATCAAAAAAAAGACAAGATTATTATTATTTTAGTAAGGTTACAGTTGATATGCAAATTGTTTGAAATGGAAATGTATTTATTTTTTTAAACCACTAATCTAAAAAGAGAAAAAAAATATTTATAAGAAGGTATTAGGCTTAAATTGATTTACAATTCATGACAAATATGAATGATAGAATAAAGCATCTGTAAGATATGACAAAAAAAGTATACCCCCCATTTTACTACATTTCTGGGGATGTCCTATCTTATTGCTTGAACCTGTGGCTTACAGTTCATATGTCCCATGCGTGGACATACAGGTACTAGTGTTATTTAAATGCCATATTCCACTTTACTGTGCTAAATTGGTCCTTTTTGCAAAACAAGCACTCTGCAAACAAGCTATCTAGCCATTGTTCTGAAATAACTTTATATTTTAAAGTGTATTGGGTTGCCATTGTGGCCTTGTAACTTTGCCAGTGCCCGAGATATGAGTCTGAGCCGACCAATCCGTCATTCCTTAAACCCAACAAAACCCAGCGCAGAGTCAAGGGGTTACTTGACTGGCCAGTTTCAGTAGTGTTGGGGTGTGATAAGTTACACAACATGACAAGCAGAAACACTGCCTAGACTACTGCCTCCTAATCTACAGTATGTCCGGTTCTTAGCCAAGCCCTTTTTCGGCGAAAGTGGTAAACTTAAAAATTTCTCTCAGAGAGACCGGCATTAGCAGTTTAATGAAAAAAACTCAAATCTGTTGTGGCAATAAGAGCCAACCTAGAAAAGAAAAAACACAATACCTGTTAAACATTTCGCTGTGCCCGATTACACATCAGCTGGATCACCAGGAAAGAAGCTCAGAGAGAAAATGCTCACCTCCTTTGCTCACCTTGCTTACCTTTATTCCATTAAAAATGCATAGCTTCAAGCACCACTTTTTGGTATCTCACCTTAAAGAATGACTTGGAACATGAAGCAGGAGCACCACTGACAACCGGATTATTTAAGATGAGGAGACAAGCAAGGGTATGTGGAGGTAAAACTGCTCCAGAAGTGCAGTCTGTTGTCCGCTCCACTCCAGTTGAAGCTGTTTGAGCTTCTGGATTTCGGAGAGTAATAATTTTTTCTCCAACCACAACAACAAATAAATATCTAATAAAAAATACCTGCATTTAGACTGAGGCTAGGCCTTAGCCAGGAGGCAAAGTAAGTAAGTGCTACTAGCCCCAAACCACAAAAAGGAAACATGCAAGAAAAACAATCCACCTGCTGCCCACTAAAATCACTTTCCAGATATATATTACCTGTAATTGTGGTCAAGGTTTTTGTCAATGTACTGAAAAAACTGAAAAACTAAATTGCTCCTTCCATATATTAATGTTGGTTATATAGTACGGCCAGTGTGCTGTTACCACATCACAGTCCACAGTCACAAATCCAGCCTGCAATTATTATAATAAGAACTCATTGCAGACTGGATATTTCTATTAATTATGTTCAAGTGTTATTTACATGTAGTAGAGCAAGGACTGGAGCAAAGGGAGCGCACATAAAAGAAGACAAAGCTATGTTATATCACCTCAGAGGTGTTTGGGCCTCACAGCTCCAGAGGTGTCTGCATTTTGAAAGGGGTGGGCTTTTGCTTGGAGCACACAGCACTGCCTATAAGTTAGACAGAGGATTACCCTGGTCCAGGCTGTGGATGCTCAGTGAAGTGTGGGCAAGTGTATGGGCTGCTTGTGAGAGAGTGAATGTCTGCGTGTGGGTGAGAGAGAGGGAGCGAGAGAGAGAGAGAGAGCCTGGACACAGTGTCGGTGTCTGTAAACAACCTTGTGTGCAGCACATCGCCTCGGGCTGTGAAAGTCTGAGGCAGAGAGGTGGCTTACTCCGAGTAGCTTCAGTTATGCTCTCATGTAGCTCCATGAATTCAACCTGCCCTAGAGGCTTTATAGGCTTCTTGTCAGAACCAGTCACAGATTGGTTAACCTGATTCTAAGAAGGGGTTTTAAATATAGATACGCGGTAATTTGAACTGCAAACAAGGCGTAAAAATAGAAATGTTCAGCCAAAATCAGATCATTTCCGTGCCACTGTTTACGTTTGCCAGTCTAAATGTATTTTACAAAGGCAGCGGCATGATCCCAAATGCTTTCATTGCTTCCACACTCCATGGCTTCATTACGTCATTGTTGATTTCATTTCAATTATTTTTGGTAGCATGGTAGTTTTGCTTTACAAATGAGTTTCATTGTCTTCTTCAGTTCATAGGCTATGCAGTCTGTGTAGTCAGAGAAAATAAAAAAAATATAGTACCATCTGGTGGTGGTCAGTGGTAATCCATTCATCAGGGTAATTAAATGTAATGGGACATTTCCCTGCAGCCACTCATTACACAGTGTTATAGGCAAATCTCACACTATAATGAAAGCTATGCCAGGATAGTTTATCTTTTTAATTTCATTATAGGCACAGGTCAACTCTACACAATTAACAGTTTGTCCAGTACTTACGTAGTGCTCGGGGACATACAATTGAACATTGTTAAAATCAAACGTAAGACTCACATTTGCTCCCATTTGGATATTCTTACTTTTTGTTTACTTTCATTTTATTTCTTATTTGCACTTAATTTTTATTTTTGATGTCTGTAAAGAGCTATTTAAAACTTTTTTGTGTCTTATAGAAATAAAGAATATCATTGCGCAGGACATCATAATATAATGCATTTAATACAATCTCTTAAGTGGGAATGAAACACCAAATCAATATAAATCCAGAAAGGAAAATCCTCTAAAGAGACATCAGGCATTATTTTCCTTCTTCTTTATATATATATATATGGGTTTATTTTATTTAAAGGATACAGAACCATAACAATGCCTTTGCTGCTATTCACCTGCCAAAGATCTGTCTATCCACAATCTCTCTTAATCTGATCCCCTTTTTCTATTCTCTTTTCTCTTGGTGTACCTTTTTCTAGTGGCCATTTTATACATTGCTGTATGGTTACAGTACTTAAAACTGTAATCTGTAAACATATGTCTGTTGTCGCCCTTTATAGTGGCAAAAAATCATCAAATGATATTGAACCTACTAAAAATGAATGCAGAACATCTAGAGGCGATGTTGTTGCTCTGGCTATTGTTATTTTAGTGTTCACAAGACATAACACCACCAGCTGTATCCTAGTTCTATACCACATTTTTTGGGTTGACATAGAAAAAGTGACAAATTATAGTACATTCAACAATGTCAGAAAATAACATGTTATTTTGTAATCAAATGTGACCTGATGAGATGTGGATCCACTGCAGCTGTACTGTTGGTGTCTTGTAAACCCATGAGGGTTGGGCACATTTTTGTGCATGACACGGAAATAAAAAAAATATCTATCTATCTAAATATCTATGCATTAAAATTTGCTTGATTGTTGAGCAATGCACCTAGGAAATGAAAGAGCTATTCTGATTGGAAAAAAAATGATAAGAAAGCTCCAGAAGCCATAAGGTTGTAAATCTTTTGACAACAAAAATGCATTTCTTTGATAAGATTTCTACATTGCAACTTATTCAGTTACCTCAGTTAACATTTTTCATTAGCAGGTAAGGCCAAGCGCTAACCGTCACTGCTAACAGTTACCATCCACAGGACATTAGCATAGTCAGTAATACTAATGTGCTGATGTAATGAGAGCTGAGTAACACACTATGATGAATATGGTAGCAACTTCCTGACAGTAACGCAGTGCAATTGTTCCCTTTTCTTATGAAATGACATCTCTTGCATTCAATTTGCAAAGACGGAATGTTTTTATAGAACATATACCCTTAAAGATCACAGCTCCATACAATTCTGACATCTGTTTCTATATTCACATATAAAAAACAGAGACTGTATGAAGTCATCAGTCCTGAAAACAAGATTGAATTTGTATATGTTCATTATATACTGCATCATTCATCTATTCCACTACACCCCAGACTCAAATATTGAAAATCCTTTTCTCTACCGATCCTTTTCTCTGCTGATTCACACCTTAATGTTTATAGAACAGAGCTGCAAAGGCTGGTTTTGCCCAGAGGTCATTGATGCATGTAACATTTTCAGAACAGAACATATTTTTTTCCTGAGACATAAACAACCTGAATTGGCATGCATGCAAGTACACACACATAGCTGCACACACACATAGACACACACGTCACATAATGCATCCTGTGCAAGGCCAAATGGCTCCATGGCCATATTTGGAGATGACGACAGCCCATAAACATGTATTGTGTGCCATGGCTCCAGTCCTGAAAACAAGATTGAAATTGTATTTAAGAAGGTGAACTTGAAACCTCATGAAAGGCCATAGATGGAAGAAAACAACATTAGTTTTATAATTTCGCACATCAAAAAGAGTGTGTATGCCTCATAACATCATTATCGGATGATGTCTTCCATTCTTTAAGCTGATAGTGATTCAGGTCAGTCATAAGGCAAGCTCCGCTGAATCAGATGAATGTAATAATAACATATACATATAGAATGTTCTGCATTATCATGTGATTTGAAGAAAAACACTATTTCAAAAAGAAAGTATATTTACTCTGTGTTTATGCAAGTATAAATTTAAGTATTTCCATTCAATCCTACTTTCTACTGCTATTCCACTACAAAACAGAGTGAAATATTGTACTTTTTACATCAATTTGACAACAGCAGTTGCATTTTATTTTCATAAAATTAGCTCCATCTTAACCAGCTGCAAAAATAAAATGCTGCTTAAGCATTAACACATAACTAACAGTAGTATACATTCTGCTCTTGGTACTTTTACTTATGTAAAGGATCTGAATACTTGAAAGAAATGCTACAATCTACAATTTCCTATTTAGGTGAGGTTATGATTCATATGCAATGATTGTTTTGGAGTCCTTGTTTTCAAGATCTAAAAATCTCTGTGGTCCAAGTTTTAATATTGGTTTCTTTACACACTGTGACATAACATCTGGATTGCATGTCTGAGATCCCTGTTATTAGTCATTATGCTAAACATTACATTACATTACAGTCATTTAGCAGACGCTTTTATCCAAAGCGACTTACAGTCAGTAGTATATTACATATCACCATTCACACACTGATGACAGGCTACCATGCTACCATGCAAGGTGCCACCATCAGACTCTAACTAACATTCATCATCCAGTCCACACCGATGGCAAGCCTTCGGGAGCAACTTGGGGTTAAGTGTCTTGCCCAAGGACACATCGACTGGGTATCGAACCACCGACCCTCTGATTGGAGAACTACCTTGCTCTCCACTACGCCACAGCCGCCACAACCAAACGTGTCCTTTACTTGGCTTGGAAGTAACTTCTCTTTGTTGGCAATTTTAAGAGAAGTTTCTTTCCCATGCCCGTGCTTATGTGGAAGTGTAATCAAATCAGGTCAACAGAAGAAGTCAACAGAAGAAGCTCACACATACCGTAGATGCATCAAGTCATCAGCTGAAAATGTCACAGCAAATGTAGCAAGACAAGACCAGACATTTTTACTACCTGCATACTGCATCTTCAACGTTGTTTCAATTAAACCCCAAGGTGAATGTAGCTTAAATACAGAATATCCTTCATTGTTCTTTTTGTCGCTGTTAAT
The DNA here is from genome assembly GCF_027596085.1 of Anoplopoma fimbria. NCBI lineage: Eukaryota > Metazoa > Chordata > Actinopteri > Perciformes > Anoplopomatidae > Anoplopoma > Anoplopoma fimbria. The sequence continues at coordinate 13,715,066 of NC_072462.1, read as the reverse complement.
AATATGTTTAAGAGTGTGTATATTTCATGCTCTTTATTCTGTGTGAGTGCTCTGCCAAGTGTGTTGAATAAATACTCAATGATATTACTTGTCCTTGGGGATTGTGGGAGTTCATGTATTCCAACACTAAATAATGCTATAGGTTTACCCACAACAGCGCCATGAGGCTGTAATAAAAAAGACCAGACAACACAAAGATAATTTGTCATATTCACTTTATTAAGATAAAACATATATTTCTTCAGAGACAACATAGAATTACATCAGATGAGTACTATCTCAAGAAATGGACCCATTTGAAATGGTACGAAAGAAACACTGCATTTTATACTTGATTAAATCAAAGCAGACATTCGGACACGTTGTTATGGCTTCAGCTTCTTCGGTAAAAATTCAGAATATGGACATTGTTAAGAGACTGGAGCAAGGGTCCGCTCACATAAATGTAGGCATAGTTTCTATTATACACCTACACATAGACACAGATACTGTGTATGTGTGCACACACTGAGACACACACATATTTCGTTAACTGTGTAGACCGTCTGTGGAGGAGGAAGCTGTTGTCAGAGGTAACGAAGGGATCTGCAGGGTTAACAAGTGAATTAACTGGCAGCCTGTCTGATTTTACTGTCAGTGCTCAGACACAATCTGTCAGTTACCGTGATGGTTTATTACAGCTACGGAATACCTGACATTTAAAAAAATATCTGAAAATGAAATGAAAAAATTCTCAATAACCACCACATTTTTAATGTTTTAAGATTGAATGTTCCTTGCACTCGAGGAGTTTTGAATATTTCGCTGAGATGCTCCTCTGGCGAGACATTCTGTCCTTCAGAATGTACTTCCCCATCACACCCACTGAAGATAGTACAATGAACAAATACAATGTCAGGATGTCAGTATCAGCAGAGATATGCCATGTTTTTGGACAGCAGGGGAATCTTAGGGTTAGAACAAAAGTCAAACAGGGGTAAAAAAACAACGAACCAATCTTTCTGTCTGTGACTACATTGTAATCAAAACTCAAATCTATATGAGAATAACAAAAACTAAGATAACAATAGAAAATAAATGTATGCATTTGATGAGTGCCTTGATTAGGAATTGTCCCAGTTCTCCAAATACGTAAAAGAACAAAGCCTGTTAAGAAAAAGGGTTCAAATTAAGAACATCATACAACATTCGCACAAAAATACATGGTAAAAAAAAACCTACAAGTAGACATACAAGTTTACCTCATCATATTGCACAAATACTTAAGCGGCAATCTGTACTGGCCCTTTTTGTTCTCTGTCTATACAAAAATACAAAAAGAAAATCAGGCATGCACAGAGGAACGTACATGCGCGCACACACTGAGATAGAGACGTGGTAAGAGGCTACATCGCTCACATAGAATGAAGAGACAGATTACAAACAGTAGTTCTGGAATACGCTGAATATTTTTTGAGATTAGGGTTTGAAGGTGAATAAATTATTGTAACAAAATCAGAAGGCAAGTTACTATTGGGAGTGTGAATATATATTTATATATATGCATGTAAGAGTAATCAGTGTCATTATGTCAAATGTATATAAAGAAATGTTTTAACATCACAATTGTGGCGCTTGTGTCAAAGCTATGTACTGTAGATACAAACTGCTTACTTATACCACAAACCGCGTCATGGGAATATTTTAAGAGATAAATTTTGAAATTACATTTACATTTGTACATTGAAACAAATATTGGTTCAAGGATCAACCGTCACTCTACAGTTGTAGCCCTTATGAGTCCTTATTATGCATCTATTCAGCTTCTGTCTAGCATTAGCACTGCAGCGGCTGATGCAGCCCATCAAATGTAGAGAGCAGAAGTTAATAATAATTTGAATTAGAAATTCATCCCTCTAAAATGACAGTTTCCATATCATTAGGCACGTCATGTGACAGCTGGAAATAAAGCTAGAATTTAATTTTTAAAGCAGTCTTTTTAAAGCTGCACATTTCAGGGAGAAGTGGGCTTGCAGGTGTTAGACTCGATACTCAAAGTCAAACTGAACTAGATAGATGTATACCAAAATTACCTTTGTACAGCCCACATGTCTGAGTTTGCCAAGTTTTCACCTAGATATCAGGTTTTATAGCCAGTTTGTTTGAAACAAACATTCACCTCAAACCCACAGATTTAATTTTATTCTGAGCAAGAAAGAAACATATGAAATGTTACGTTCATTGTCATAAGCCTATTGTTGGTACCAAAATTTCCACCCACGAGGAATAAAAGTCACTAGGAGTTTGGTTACATCGACCCATAACACCCATCAGAGGTCTAAAAAGGATTTCCCTTTTGTGCACTCATCTTTAGAGGCTGGCTACATATTACAAATCATTGAAAATGAGCAGGCAGGTTGGAAACTTTATACTTGTTTAAAGTCTTGATCTTCAAATATTGGAAGAGTATTACGTTTTTTACACCATAAGAATTGGCATCTAGTTCATCAGATGGATGATTCAATCTGTCTGAAAATACATTCATGCAATATATTCAGTAAAATGTGTATATGATTATGTATGTTACAGACTAACATGAATGGTAAAATGGTTACAACTAATTGCCAGGCAATTGTGACGGACTGAAAATGCACATTGTGCAAAGGAAAAGTACTGGAATTCCACCTCCAGAGAGACTATTTTGGGGAAACTCCACCCTGTGGGCGTAGCTGTAAGAGAACTGATGGGAGTTTTGGTACTAACTCCTCATTAATGGCACATTACTCAGCTTTGGATACAGCCATGTATCTCTGCATGCTGTACTGTACATTACAAGAGTGATTATTCCTCAGTTCACATGAATAGAAGAACTTCTTTTCCCTAATGGTTCATTATTTATTGTGTCCTTCAGGCCGTAAATAGAATTTAGGATTGGTTCTGTGGAGTAATTAGAAATTCATGTATATATTCTCAGAAACATAGATTAAACACTGGAAGGAAAAAACTTGACTTTCATATGAAAGCTCTGATACAGCTATCAGATAGAATGAAAATGGCACCATGGCTTTGTTGTCGAGAGCTACAAATGACCCAGAGATCAACTACAAAATAAGCCTAAAGTGACACAGAATAAAACAAAAATTGAAAAAGGCAGAAAGTAAGATCAATTCACCAGTGAAATCTAGCATTAAGTTTAAACTTAACGCCAGACTTCTAAATAATAGGAGGTAGCTGTTAACTATTGACCTTGCACTCTAATTAAGACGAATACCCCTTTAAGTGAGCATTTCATCGACAGGTTTGAGATCCTAACATGTTGAGCGTTTCAGTCTCAGAGACGTTGTTGATAACGTTCTGGACTGACATAGCCAATGGCCCTTCATGTTTTTATAGCTTAGATGTGAATGCAAAACAAGTCGGTCTTTTGACTGGTTTGTCTCCTGTCTAACTATTATTGTGTTGCCATCACACAAGCACAATTCATTGAAAGGAATGCAGGGAATTTCCTGTTAGCTCTTGGGGGATATGGTTTGTTTTTCCTGTTGCTGGGAGCCAATTTTTTTTTCTCTTGCCCTCTTTAACTTCCTGTCTAGGAGCTTGACTTTACAGAGAGGCCGCAGAAGTGAGCGTCAGAGGCCATTGATTAGACTTCTGTCATCCGTCACCCAGCCTCCCCCACCCCCCCACCTCCGATCCACCATTACAAACTCCCAGATCACATCCATTCGAGGCTTGGTAAGTCAAAGATGTGGGTTGTGCTTTTAAATGAGAATTTGAAAGGGGGGCAGGGAACGGAGAAATGCTTTATAAGCATTATTAAAGAAAACAAAAGCACAAAACCCATATAGGTGACTTTGAAAGAAGACGGTGGCTCTGCTGGTGGTGGAGATTACCATAATCTCATGCCATGCTGCTTGTCGGTGTGCTTTGGGTGCTTCCGATGCTTGCGTTGGCGCTGCTGTTCTCGGAGGGGGAAGGGTTGGTAGAGACAGGTTGTCGTTTTGCTCCTGAACAGGGACATCCTGAAGAGAGATTAGAAAGAAGCAAATAAGAACCTGATGAAGGGGAGAGAAAAGAACCAAGAAAAAAGTAAAGAAAAATCCCTTACCGGGTAGATTTGCTGCTGTTGAGCTAATGTCCAGTCCAGTTGGGTACCCTGAAATAAGCAGAATAAGACAATTTGAAATGCAGACAAATATCAACTCAGCTCTATTATTAATCCAAAAACACTTTATTGTAAATCATACATTTACCTGTTTTAATCTTGATAAACCACAGTGCTCCAATAAGTACTACTCCAATCAGGAACCCTCCAAATGCAATGCCCAGAACACCAGGTAAGCCAAAATCAAAGCATGGTTGGGCTGAAACATATACATGAAAAAGAAAAGAAAAAACAATGTATGCAAGCTTCAGTCAAACAACAGCAATCAGGACAATCACAAGGCAGAACTGATGGTTACCGTTTATGCCGACACAATGTAATAAGACTTGCAGATGACCCAGTAGGTGGTCAATCGCAGTGAACATTCTGATATTGTTTTATTTTTTGTCGCAGTGACATTATTTTATGTGATGATATAAGTTTTCCTTTAACAGAGGTGAGATTTTACTCTACATGTACAAATCCAGAGATATATTATACAACACATTGCACTTGGGAACAGCAAGGAAATTTAAAGGATTTCAGCAAATTTGTGAGATGGCTGATTTCTCCCGAGAACCGTAGCGAACAAGATGTATCAGTTGCCAGCACCAAATTTTCTTGCAGTGTAACAGAACACCCACACAGAAATAGTACAGCTGTGTCTAGTGAATATAAGTTTTCAGGCAACAAAATCTTGAATTATTGAAATAATAAAAACTTTAATTGAAAATCAAGTTTGACATTGGTGATGTTCTGGCTTGACCTGCACAGTGTGCTTCACTGCTGGCAAATATACAAATCTGAGCCAGCAGCTGACAAAAACAATATTCCCTCAAATCAGCTTTGAAAGAGGAAGAGAACAGGCAAAGACTTAAACTCGCTCAAGTCCATGACACTGTGGCACAGACCTCCGTTACTAGCCGGCAACGCTATTCCAATTTTGCTTTGCTCATTGTGGTCTGGCAAAGCTGTGAATTTATTACCTTGAGATAGACGTCATTCCAAGAAAGGCTGCACAATAGATCATTTACAGTTTTCCCCTTCACTCAGACATCACCTTAAACTCATCATTGAGTATCTTCCGATATTTGCTGCCAATTTTAATGCAGAGAAAATCTATTTTTTAATAATCTTTACACAAAAAGCAGTTTCAAGTGTTTAGTATTTGGTATTTGGCTTATTAATTGTTGCCAGACTTAAATTTGTACCAAATAATATAGTTTGACTCTGCAAGGCAACACACACACACACACACACACACACACACACACACACACACACACACACACACACACACACACACACACACACACACACACACACACACAAATACACAAACACACCTCTTTGTCTAAAACCATGTCCCCAACAACATCACCATATGTGTGCATGCTATGTGTTGCATATCAAGAAAAAACAGTGTAAAAACACTTGCTTTTCCTTCTCCCTTGCTTCTGCTACCTGTAGAGATCCTCCCACAACTATCGAGAAGATTTGGAAGAAACTAATCATCACCTTTGCACGAGTTTCTCTCACCTGCCTCTGCTGCCTCCTGCCTCCTGGTGGAATGTGCCAGGCTAAGTACAATACTAGGCTTCATACAATACAGCTCCTCTTTCCTGAAGTACATTACAGAGAGGACATGAAGGACAGAAGACGGTGGATTTGTTTTGAAGAAACCTGCCACCACTCTGCGGATCATGTGTATTTCAATATGTGTATAACAATGTGCCGTGCAAGTGCCATGGTAATGATCTTAGATCAACTTAATCCTGATATCAGAACATATAACATTTCAAATGAATTGCATGGACATTATGAAAGCACATTGTCTGCTATTTTACATGTGATTCCTAAGGTTTCATTTGCTTGCTTTCTTTATAATTAAAATGAGGAAAACTACATTAAAGGCTATCATTCTGATTTAGATTAAACAATAACAAATAAGTAGTGACTTAAACAGGACCCAGATTACTGAAACAGTGACATCTTGTGGGCATTTGTCCTGACTGCATCTCAAGACAGTCAACCCAGTTTGTTGATCTGTCAGCGAGGAGCATTCCTTGACCTCGAATGAGCCAGAAACATCACAGCAACCTCGAGCAGGCTTTCTCTTGAGACTTCTTTTTTCTTCTCTAATCAGTTCCTCTGCTAGTTTGTACAAGTGAGGCTTTGACAGCAAAGCTGAATAAACAAGAGCAGGAAGCAGAAGCTCCAGTGCAGGTGGAGAGGACGAGGCAGATTGCAAGCCTCTGCTGTGACTCCCTGGAGCCCTCTGTATGAAAACACACCAAACAGGAATGACCGGTGAATGGAGCAGAGAGGGTTCGTGACAGAATGCAGTCTGCCAGTCCAGCTGATATAACCCTTGTATCTCTGACACTGGCTAATGAATGGAACCCACATAAACACACCAACCAAACCAACATGTTCCTTAACAACTGGCACTATATTATTGTATTCCAGGTCACAGTTTACAGGAAAAACTTTTTCTAATTGCCTGGGTTAAAGTAAAAACAGCAAAGAGGAGGACAAACAGGACACAGGAAAGAAGGATGAGAAATGTAATCTGCTTCAGACATACCACACTTTATCTTTCTCCTCTCGAAGGAAATGGAGGATGAAGGGAGCTTAGATAATAAACAAATCTATTATCAGGCTAACAAAAGATTTCTGACAAACTTCAGGTGATTTCCCTATTTAATCACGTCTATTTCCTTGTGACTATGACATTTAATTATTTGATACTTTCCTAGAAATTAATCATCTGTCTAGGAGACTAGTTTTTCCATGAAGAAAAACATCTTTCCTTTTTTGAGTCAACGGTGTTGAATGGTTCGACAATAGCACCAGGCCCAGGGGCTGTGTTTGGACAGCAACACAGTCAGACCCCCTTGGAAACACAAAGGAATTCACCCCCGGTCCCCTGGGGGCCATTACTTCTGATTGTTGCCACAAGGTCAGCCTGCAGACCTTCCTAAAGGACGAGGACCCGCCGGGCAACCTCTTACTGGCTTCACTGCATATCCTGAGTTCACTGCCCGCCCAGCACTGGAAATTCACTGGCTAAGCACGAGACCAGTAATTAAGTCCCAAGAACAAAAAAGGTGATACAAAAGTTTAAGTTTTTCACCTGAGAGTTGGGAGAGTTGATTTTTAGAGAATCAATCATTTTGGAGACTGGAATAATTTTTTGTTCGTTTGTTGATTATGTTGTTGAAGCAAACTGAAAAAAGTAACATCCTTGTTAAACTGAACTGCCTATTTACTTTATACATTAAAAGATATTTATATAACAAGATGACTACAGGAATAAAACAATGATTTAAAAAAAACCTATGATCTACAAATAATCTACCACAGCCACATGTGGTATTCAAATGCTTTGTAATATGTTTTTTTTATTATTTCAGGTAAGTTTTGATGAGAAAGTTATTGTAGGAAAAGAAGAGAGAAGAAAAAAAACCTCTGTATCAATAGCTGTCCCTAATAATACATTGGTATTTGGTCCAATCTGGTCCGATGAGGGATGAAGAGGCATCTGAACTGGACTCAGATCAAAAAAGTTAACTGATCCATATTTTGGAGTTTATACTGAACTCACTTGGTGTTTGCGGACACGGCTGGGTAATCTCCAGATTCCTCTTCACTCTTCCTCCATCACCACATTTCTATGAAGGTAGGGGAAGATAAAGACTTATCAAGAAAACCCACATGGTCACTTTTTCACAAGTGTGTCAAAAACTGCATTTAAGCCTCAGTATTTTTGATCTTGCTAGATATGAATAGGAGCCAAGTCCCATCAAAACGCTCCCAACATGACAGATCTAAACTGACATTCATACAAAATATTCTAGACAACCACAAGAAAGTTGTAACACAGATTTTACTTGATAAACACCTACCTCACTGTGACAAAGTTTAACAGAGCATTCCAGGTCCCATGTGGTGGACGTGAGCTCTTGGAGCTGATCTAAGGAGAAGCTGAGTCGGGTGCTGTTGGGACAAGAGTTTAAGGGGCAGGCCTCTGACATGAAGGGCAGCTCTTTTACTACGGGGCACGAGCCAATGGAGCTCACAAAGCAGCTGATCACCTTGATGGTCAAGACGATATCTCCAAAAGTGTGCCCTGAAATCTACAGAAAACAGAGAAAAGATCAAATAAACTTTAACAGAATGGAAAAACGCACAAGAATGGGCATCAGCTGATTGTGGTGATGTATTGCAGTCAGTATTACACTTTCTTAATAGCTGTCTTGCAGAAAGAAAAACTGTATTGTACATAAGCGCATTAAAGTGATTTTGAAATGTTTGGCACAAACTGAACCAATATTATATATTAGGTGCTAACCAAGTCTTTTTGTTATACATCATGCACCATATATTTAGCTATTTTTGTTGAGGAGTTGAGAGTTGAATTGAGAGACGAGAAAAACAGCTAAGAGAGTGAAAGATTTCTTACCTCGGCATAAATTCTCTTGTCACTCTGCACCTTGGTGTTAGGGTCCAGGGGAGAACGGTAGTCTGGGGAGGTGTACAGCTGCATCAGCAGAGGCATCTGATGAGAGGCATTAGTCGTAGCTGGAGTGACTGGTGCTGGAGCTGCTTCTATAACGGAGAGAAAACTGGCTATTACAAGAGATAAACCATGTACACCCATTTTTATCACTTTTTATTAAACTTAATATGGGGATAATTGTCCTTTCTTCTGCACACGACACTATTATACCATTCTTTCTGAGGTCTATACCCGTCTCAAGACAAAATCTACAACGTTTTTTAGGATTTAGCAAACTTAAAAAAACAAAACTCTGGGTCATTTAAATTGCAGCAAAGCACATTGTGTGTTATAATAATGATTGCAGCAGTCATTATCCTCAAAATGTTCCATTTCAGTGCTAGCATTATGTAACACACACAATGCGTGGGCTGTGGATTTTTGCAGTACTTCATCTACTCTCTTTGGAGAAAATGCCTCAAAATTGAAAACAACTTTTTTTTTTACCTTTCATTGTCTTACCTGCAGGGTTGTCTTTTTTTCCAAGAACCAGTGAAACCACAGAGTCCTCTGGTCTGAGTTCAGTGTAGCTGGTGAAAGTACTGGCTTTGAAATGATCTAAAGCCTTCCTTTGCACATCCTCTGCATTGTCGCTGTCCAGTGTAAATAACGGTGGGATTCTGGCTGTGATGGTGGGCAGCAGGATGTCATTGTTGGACTGTAGCAAGAGAAGATGAGTTCAAATAAATCAGCATGACTTACAGACCGTCTTGTACATGTAGTCATTCAATAGCAGACACATTTTCACAGGCATGGGAAAGCTTACTGTGTGTAAGAAATCAACTAACCCTGTTATTAAGTGAGCTATATTACACTATTGACAGATTCAGTCTTGGCCCTCTTAATAAATCATATTTCACAAGTGGTTGTGAGACAATAAATATGCAAAATATCTGTGTCTATGTGTGACTTACACCAAACTGGGTGTGATGTGGGTTGATGAAGGTCCATGTGGTGCCCTGAGGGCCTCTCAGGAACACGCTGGTCTTCTTGCCGTCAATGCGAAGTGATACATTGCTGCAAAATGAAGAAATAAAAAATTATAAGAGCATTTTTTTCCCAACAAAGATCCAAATATATTACATAAGATGCCATGTCTTGTGAATCCCAAGGTTTACCGGGTGGTTAAATTCTCCGGGATGTTTATGATGTGAAGCTCAGCCTCATCACCGGTGTTCTGTTCCTTTGGGGAGCACGATTTGAACAAAGTAGCCCCGGGTGCTGTTTCAATCTTCATAAAGTGCTTCTCTAATGCATCTTCATTTCTGAGTATGCAGTCAGGAGAGCCAGGTTGGGTTCCTGTAAAACCACAACTATTAATTTTGCATCATTGTCCATTCATTGGTGGCACAACAAAAAATGACATTCAAGTGAAAATGATGAGCAATAAAATGATTCCTGCATGCATAATCCCATTATTAAAAAAAGACAATAGTTTAAAAAAATGGACTACCAGCACTTCTGTTTAAATGGTTAATTGAATATTTAGGGTAGCGGCTGCAATAAGCAATTACATTTTGTTTTTGACATTTATTCAGCAGGGCAGTAGATATTATTTCTGTGCAGTTTACAGTGTTTTACTGTAACCAGTAAATACTGAGTAACATATTTTCTAGTAAGAAAAAAATGTGAAAAGCAACATATTTGATTTATTTTTCATGTATTTATCAATATGTAGTTGTCCATTTAATTATCAAAAATCAAAGCACAAGTGTCCTACGGTACTCTGGCTTGTGTTCCTACAACTTGCGTAGGAAATCAGTGTGTTTTAAAAAAATGGACTACCAGCACTTCTGTTTAAATGGTTAATTGAATATTTAGGGTAGCGGCTGCAATAAGCAATTACATTTTGTTTTTGACATTTATTCAGCAGGGCAGTAGATATTATTTCTGTGCAGTTTACAGTGTTTTACTGTAACCAACACCGGGGAGCCATAGCCCAGTCTGCAACAGAAGACCAAACGGCTGGGGACTGACACATTAGTACCTCGCCTTTCCCGCTATGGGAGATGTTCCAGGAGCAGTCTCACGAGAGTACGCTATGCTCAGCCTTTGACCAAATAATGGTTACTGATGGTTTACAGGTGCACCCTGGGACAGTACTCAAATTGCTACCCACATTTTGTTTCAAAACACTATGCTGGAAATGGGGCTGAAATATCCCACAGCACCTCGTATACCTCGTTACATTAATAGCTGACCAGTGTGGAAAACACAATCAGGATATTTGAGCCAAACGTTGACAAGAATATGACTACTTGGATCATACTGGGATTATGCCCCGCATTATGCTACAGGCGTTTTTTCCATTATGAAATTGAATAACCATTAGAGTATATTGAGTTTTGAATTCAAGGTGACCGCTACTGTCATTGCATAGTGGACACTAGCAGCTTTTGACAATATCCTTGGACACAGAAGGACAAGTACTTTATTTGGGACTAGAATTATTTCGAGTGCGGTATCACTTCCCTCTGCTTTTAGCTACAACAGGTCCTTAACGGTGCAACAAGAATTTTAAAGTAGCTTCCCTTAACACTGCTCTTTGGCACTAGCATTACATTTCAAATCACATCGAGACATTCAAGAAACCCGAGGGGAAATTGACATACTTTTCCTGAGCAAGATTTTAACTTGGCAAAGCACTGTTGTGTAGTCACTGCACAGACTTTTAAAACGCCTACAACAAGGCCTACGCAAGTTCACACTTCCATAAGGGCCAAGGGGAACTACGAAATAACGATGTGAAGCGGTGCACTGCTTGAATAATTTTAAAGCTCTTGTGGCTTATGAGTCAGAAAAAAAACACAAGCTAAAACTAAGACTGGTTGAAAATGATAGATTTGAAATGGGAAAAGAGCACAGTGCCATTGCCAGACTGTAACAACCTATAATTGATAGGCGGGAGAAGGACTGGAAATTATAATGAGAGTGATTCAAACTTAAATCATCCAAAATACAGTACTGTGAAAAAACACTGGACATAAAAGCAGCATCACCACGGTGTATTCTACCTAAACCCATGTCAAAGCTCTGCTTTTGCCCAGACCCGCCTTAAGGAGGCTTTATTAGGAATAATTTGTGCTCGCATCGAGCATCCCGCTGCTACTGCTGCTGGCAAAAGCAACCCATGTTATTCGTTATGTCCAGCCTTTGCTCGGATATGAAAGCACACTTTAAATCCTAGAGTTTTTGTGCCTCTCTCTGCAGCATCGGTGGCTTGTCAATGTTCAGGTATTGGTGTATAACATTTATTGTGAAAGGTTAAGTGAGCTTTAGTAGTGCTGCATATTTTGGAATATATAGTATAAAGCCCTTTCAGTTTGGCTGCAAACACAAAACTCTAAATGCTTGCTGCTCAATATATGCTTATGGTAAAATAAATAGGGTTGTTTCAGGCTACACGGATTCTCTAGTTATAGCTCACTGCTGTATATGATAAAGGATTGGTTGGTATACATAGCGCTCCTGTGGAAATGTCTAGAATGGTCCCACATGAGACTTGTCCAAATTAGTATGGGCAGTCAGGTGTGTGCATATAAAATGTAAAAAAAATAGAAGACAGACAATGTTTGATTTTTTAGAAATGCATTCAGCATCTTAAGTATATAGACTTGACTTGACTGCAATTTATTTCAGTAGACTGCATATCCCCTTATTGGTTTATGGAGCCTTTGTAGGAGAATGGCCATATGGCAGCTGGAGCCTTGCCCTCAAACTTTATTTTAAAACAGCATGGCGTCTGGTTGTGTGTCTAATTCATCTTTGCTGGATGATTGTTGTCACTCTTTCGCTCGACTTTGTACATAGCCATCATCTGATCCTCCATACTGAGTAACATATTTTCTAGTAAGAAAATAAATGTGAAAAGCAACATATTTGATTTATTTTTCATGTATTTATCAATATGTAGTTGTCCATTTAATTATCAAAAATCAAAGCACAAGTGTCCTACGGTACTCTGGCTTGTGTTCCTACAACTTGCGTAGGAAATCAGTGTGTTTATGTCAAACTGTACAGTAATATCATTTCTCCCTAATAAGAAATAAAGAATGTAAAAAGAAGAAGAAAAGTGAGAATATGGAATATGCCAGTTTTGAAATATGTGTTTTTAATGCAGTCCAGTCTTCATCAAAGCACAGTGTGATTTACACTAAAAAGGGATCTCACACACACTTACGATAAGAAAATAGTGATTAATTTTATCCAGAGAGCTGTGGATACAAACAAACAACCCTCACCTTTTGTTCCAGTTGTTGACACCGTTCGCAGATTTCTGACTGTGGTAAATGAAGTCACACCCCCAAACTTCAGTCTTGCCCACTTGACCAGCTCCTCATCTTGTGTCGGGAAGTCTTGCTTGTGGATGGGATGCTTATTGCCAAAAACGGAAATTGTGGAGTTATTGGTAATCTGGAAAGGAGAGCCCAAGTCATGCAAATTAGTTTCATTAAAATACAATTTCCAGAAAGTCTTAAAAGGACGAGTCTGTCTACTACAGCAACACAGCATTCAGTGAGTCAGCTTCACATTTAATAATATTCACATCATGTCTTCTCACATTTTGTAATGTCAAACATGTTTGCCAATCCCTCTCACCCTCCTCTAAAACTTCTTTCTTACCCTCCACCCAACTCTCCGTCTATTCTCTGAGCAGGGTGCTGTTAAAAAGAAATGTTTATTATGGTTAAGTGTCCACGAGCCCAGTTGCACAACCCTGTTGGAGCCATGGTCTTTCCTTTGCTTCCTGACTGGGGCCAGGAAATGGGACCTTTTTTAGCTTTGTGCGTCACCACAGTCGGCTGGAATCTGGCTCCATACAAGGTATAAATATATACATCCATCCCAGCGACTAGACACTGCCGTTTCCTCGTCTGGGGCCAATGGGAAATAATGGAGTTTACATTAAGCTTTGCATGAATAATAAGGCAGAGGAGGGCGTTGGAAATATAGGAGTAGAGATTGTCTAAAGTAGGCTTCTAGAAACATTAGGCATAAACTTCTCAATAAATAAGATTTTGTCAACTGATTTTGCCCCCCTCTCCTTCAAAGGACCAAAGGCTGAAGTTGAAAACAAAGAGCTGTATGTGCACTGTACCTCTTGAATTTGTAAACACTTATGCTCACTCTGTTTTAGAAAGAACCGTATTTTCTGTAAATCAGCTTGTTAATGTTTTAAAATGTGAGTATGCTTGTTTAAATAATGAAAATCCGTCTCCCGGCCGGTCTAGTGTGAATGACTACTTGTGTGTGTGTGTGTGTGTGTGTACGAATGTCCACGAAGCGAGACGGAATAAAATGGTGAAAACCAAGTGAGCCTGAGGGAGTCATTGGTCTTTCTACATGAATATATGATTGACGCAAGATCAAAAAACAGCGTGGAGGGAAACTACGGAAATAAAAAAAAGAGGGAAAAAACAGTCACAACAGAGCAAGGCTGGGGTAGGGAAATAACAATGGTAAACATGTTAATGATTACAGTGAAATTTAACTCAGATTAGTCTCTGTGAAAACAGTTTGATATTCTGCAGGCTCACAGTAAAGTTCAAGGAACTCAGAGACGTTTTGACAGAAAAGTGAATCTCTGTCTTCAGGATGTTACATAAAGTTCTAATGATTCTACTTTCCCATCAGTCAGCCTAGGGATGGATGTAAGAGTTTAGATGCCAGGTTCTATCTTTTCGCCTAACAAATATCTTAGATCAGAAGATGATGAATTTAATTGATGTAAGTATTTCTTAAGTACGTATATTATACTGCATAATGTGTGAATTGCAGTAAACCAACAATTCTGTTTGAAGACTCACAAGACTTCATAGTTAAAAATCTTGCCTTCCAGTTTTCTTTCTTGTTTCTTTTTATAACAACTGTGTACTCAGGCAAGCTTTTGAAGGCCAACCAGAGCTGTGATTGTGACACCGAGCCAAGCTGTCAAGCTAGTGACGTACTTTCTCAGAAGCACAACAGATGTTTGTTCTCCGACACTGCAATCTGCAGTAAAGCACTATTATCCCCCAGTGATACTGCTCATCCCACGAAAACATCCTGCAGTCACAGGCAACGTTGTCCAGGCTCTCGACAGGACATGACACAGGATGTGTTTGTATCTAATGGCTGTCAGCATATCAGTAAATGGTGACATTCCTGTAAATATTTCATCACCCTGATTGGTCAGCTCTGATTTTCATTTTAATTATTTATGTGCTTATTTTAAGGGTTCGCCCGTTATTTATATTTGTTAATAATATACAATACTGCTGGCCATTTTACAAAAATATAGCTTTTTATATTTTGCCTGTGCAGTAGTTTTTATTCATGTCATGCACGTATGAAAGTACATTGACATACTGGTAAGGTAATGAACACAGTAAACATGAATTCTTTACTTTTTTGTCGGCGTGAAATTATTTGTGTATGCTGAAATGGTTAAAAATTGATGGTTCTGACAAATGATGCATTCACGTCCAGGAGGAAAGCTCTGATATGCAGCTGCCAAACTTATTTGCGCTTATGAGCACTGATAAGTGGAAAACATGGAAGACAAACAATGAGCTACAACGTCATGATAGAAAGAAAGGGAATGTAGGACATTTTTATCTTTCAAAAAGGTTACCGTTTGGCAGGCGCCTTTCAAATCTCCAGTGTTCCGAAGACAACGTTAATTTAACAATCCAAGATAACACAATTACAATGTCAGTTTGTGGAAAGAATAAAGCTGAGAAAATGTCCATTGTGATTATTCTTCTTAAGGAAGTTTTAAATCTCGATTCATCTGTCACGCTGTACTAATGAGAACTGACATTAGCGACTGCATCCAAAATAAGACACACATATTAATCAGAGTACAACATAGAACCTCTAAATGATTTGTAGTTGGGTTCTTTAACAACTCTAGATGCTAAATAGTTTATATACTGGTTTAATCAAAGTTATTACAACTCTCTATGGGAATAAGGTTCTGTATCTACAGAAACAGTAGTTCCATGTCTCCACTACAAGTGAATATAATCAATGTTTTTCAAAAAGACAGATAAAATAGGTCTTTCACCAGTAACATACTTAGAAATAATCTTTGTTTCAATAACAAAAGAAATTATGTTTGATTCACCTCGTTAGGTTCATCACCAATGCCAATTTAAATACCAAAATAGTTTAACACACTTCAATGACCAAACTGTGACAACCGCTGCAACACTTTTCCTCATAACAGTATTATTCCTCAAATTGATTAGATACTCAAGCAGCTGAATAAGTCGTTTCCTGGCCTCCCTGGGTTTAATTCACAGATATCATCTGCGGACAGTGTGTAAAAGTTGGAATCTCCAATTTCACTGGAACATTAATTTTACAGCCGATGCCGTCAGCCCCTCTTGTTGCTGGCCACTTGTCCTGCTGATTAATGGGTGGATAATAAAAACTCAAAACACAAACTGCATCTTGCAGAGCAGCAACTGGGGAATAGCTCTATAGAAAACCAACATGGTTCATTGTCTCTCTTAAACTGAACTCTCCAAAGAACTGCACAGCTGTGGCAGTTTGACTGCATGTAAAAACAGCTGGCACAAGACAGAAGCTAAGTACATCTGGAGAAATTTGGACAAACACTGCATTTCTCAAGATTACTTAGCACTTGTTTGACATCGTATTGTTTCGATAGCAAGCTTGGGTAATGGGATCACATACAACAGAGTAGCACATGAATGAAATGTAGTGGTATGTTGCACGATCAGCATTCTATTATCCCTCCTCTGCTAGAGCACACATCCACCAAGCTGTGAGCACATCCTGAACAATGATGGAGAGCAACAAAAAAGACGTCACTCACATAAATTTTAACATCGGTGCTGATGTTGCATACAGCCCAGGCTATTTCTTGGGAGGAGAGGATAAGGTGCATCGGCTTGGCATTGGTCATCTTCAGGTCGAACATCTTGGGATCCTGAGAGAAAACAAAAGCAACATATTCCAACTTACTTTTAAAGTAATCCCAATGCACTTCACACGTTAAATGTTTACAGCCACACTTATTTAGTTGTAAATCCAATGCTACTTGAGCATAATAATAATAATAAGATAATTACTTATAATTTGGTGGAAAAGCCAAAGACTTTAAAGTTTATGATTTGCTGAGAAGTAAAACAAAAGAAAAACTTTATGAAATGTTTCAAGTACTTCAAACAATGCCTCTTGCTCCGGTTACATAATTGTTAACTTTGTATCATACAGGACAGTGCTGGGTTTAATTCAGCTGTGCAGTCTGGGAAACAACAAGCACATGACAGGCTCATGTCAACACTTTGTTTATTTTTTTTTACGATACTTTACTGCCAAGGTAAAGATTTAGAAACATCATTACTATGTGATTTAAGGCACAAAATAAAGGATTTAGGGACTAATATAATATGCATGTTTCATAAGTCCAACCCACTTGTGAAACTGCGGTAACGTGAGCCACAGATTGCAAAACAATGGTACCCCTAGCATTCGTCTTTCTTCATAGTGTCCAGGGGCTTCTGATTGAGACAAACTGTGTTACCCCGGTTTTGCACTCACGGTCTTGGGGCTTACGTTAGCGCAGTCTTAGACAGGGAGAAGTGAGCCGATGGCTGTTCAGTAAGTTGCCAACAATTCCGACACGCTGAACCTTTAAGCATATTATAAAGTGTGACCTGGTGTATGAGAATTTTGAAGAACTCTGAGCCAGCATTTGTTTTTCATTTGTTTTTTGAATAAAAGAGGATATAGATATTCCCCAATTTGCAAGCCTCTCTGTCTGGCATGCTGTGCCACTAAATGAGCAGACCTCAAGTTGACAGAGTAGAGAGACATTTTGCTTATGGCACCAAGTTTAAAAATAGTTCCAGCTGCAGTTTAATTCTACACAAGTTTGATTCCATTGCTGTCCTGTTGCAAAAATCAGTTGGGGATATGACAATTATTCTTGTTTTTGCAACTTTTAAATGTCAACACATGCATCTCTCCAGAAAAAGCAGTGCCAGTCATTTGAGCACGGCTTGTAGATAGGAAGGACAGGAAGCTGTCTTTGCTGTCTGCCTCCCTGTTGACAGACATTAATGAGGTTATGCAGCTTGGTTCTATTCTTAAATCTCCATGCAGTGCAAGTCCATAAGGGGGAAAAAAAGCTATTAAAATCAATTATTTACCCAATGTGTAATGAGCTGCATTTTTTCAATTCTTTTATTCTCTATATCTTTGTATCATTAAAACAGTGGAAAAGAGTGTCATGATACTCTAGAGTAATGATAAAAATACAAGTAATGGCATAACATTAATTATAATAATACCTACTGTGCCACTCAAAATGATTGTACAGTAGTATTATTATCAATTTGTATATTTCTTATAACTTGTAACCCAATGTCCTCCTACACGTGGCTGATCCTGCAGTAGTTATATACTGTATATAAAACTGCATTAACATAATGGAACACATAATGTAATACCTCATTTCCCATATTTTCAGCTGAGGGTAACACAGTGGCAATGTGATTCGCTAATCATCACCACAGTCACTCTATGAATCAGCCTTAATTACCATGCTCCACATGTGCGTAGGGTAAAGCTGTTACTGCTGAGTTTTATGGATGTAAGTGGTGGTGAGTAAACCTTTTCTCCATGGAATAATAAGTCTGAGTTTAGAGGGGGTTTTTTTTCCCAAGACTGACTTAATTCCAATAAATCCTGGTTCTAATTACTTTTACTTCTACAATGGCCCCGAGACAATTGGGTTTAGAAAAGTGAAAGAGTCATGGATTTGAAATCAGTGCAATGTTATGACTCAATGCGTTAGAAATGAACAACAGCTTTAAAAAAAAATTGGAAAAGATCTCTCCGGTGTGAGGCTTTTGTGGGAATTAAATATTCATAAATACAATTGTCTGCTTTCTTCCATCTGTTATGCCTTTTGACACCAAATCTTTTATTCTGTTTATTTGAAACTGGATTGTTTTCAGAGCTGGGCCTGCTGGGGAGACAATGAGCATGCTGGGAAAACAGTGTGAATCCCTAATATTAAATTAATTTACTTGCTACCTGATGTTGCCAGAGCTTGATCCAATAGAATTGTGATGAGAACAGGCTTGAGCTATGGAAATGTATCAGAGCCGTACAGAACAAATTAGGTCTGAGGAGACAATCAACAAATTGCCTATAAGCAGAACACATTTTAAAGATGGATGCAGTGGATAGAGGGATCTGTCATCTCACACACACATACACACACGTCATCAATGTCTTTTGAGTTTTGCATAATGGCTAATGCACCTGATAAATGTGTTCAGTCTCTACTTTTTTTTTTTTAATTGACCCAATGGGGCACTGTAATCCCAGGTGAAAACCTGCTGACAATTGTTTCTAAATGGAACAGAGGTCAGAATCGTCCGTAAAAAGATACCTTGCTTTTTTTTTTTGTGAAGCGTGACATAACAGATCAGACTAGACAAGTAAGAACTTAATACATTGGGTGACATGGCAGGATTAACACAACAGGGCAAAACAAACAACATCAACTAAAGTTAGATCTTACGGTGGGGGGAGTATTAGCAAAAAATGCAAGGTAGTCTGTTGTGAAGTGTGTAGGAGAGTGTGTAGGAGCAATAGGGGGGAGTTTTTTAAGAGGAGGAGTAAAAAAAGTTGAGTTGTTATTTTTGTTTTAAAAATGTGATTAAAAAAGGCACTGGAGATGGATAGTCTTATCACAAAAATAACATAGCTTGATAGCACTGAAGACAGAAGGAACATAATAGGGACATGTATTATAACACTTATCAAAGACAGAGTCAGAGACTTTGAATTGCAGTAACACAATGTCTTCCCAGAAGAAAAACACTTCCCTTTTACCTGAATCGCGTGGCACGTACATAGAGAAATGAATGAATGGCATTTCCTGTGGAGTTCATTGTGCTTCTTACAGAGATAACTCAGCGGTGCTTTCCTTAAATACTCCTTTCTAATGAGCTTCATTCTGTCTCTGTCTAGTTTCCCCCTCCCTTCTTCCTTTTGTGACTTTCATTCTTTTATTTTGAACTCTGAATCATGACTGTTGCTGACCCTGATCACTCACCTTTCTACTTTTCTTCCTGCACTTTCAAGATACAATTGTTTTCCTTTTGAGACTTTTCTTTTTTTTCTCGAAAGCATTTTTTGAAGGGGCCTTTGCTGATGCAGTTTCCAGTTATTCTTTTGGCTCACTCCCTTAACTTGAATTGGCTCCGTTGGTGTAGTCTCGGCCTTGCGCCAAAGCCCTGACTACCCAAGCTAGTGTGTGACATCAATGGGTCCTGTGCAAGCAGCTCCTCCCTATGAATTGGCCTGGCCTTTGCAGCCCGTTGATGCTCCTTCTATAATTCTCTTTGCGGTCAAACTGTGAGAGTCGACTGTCTATGGCAGGTTGTAAATCAGTATGAAACACAAAAGAGATGGGGAAGGAGGTGATAAGAATATTGAAAGGACAAAGAAATTGGAGGCAAGAGCAAAACTCCTATCTGACTGGACAGTTTGGCAAGGGATGAAGACGTTCTCCATGCTCTGTGTTTACAAGAAGAATCTTTTCTAAACAGACAGTCGAGAGCAGATAAGGGGTCTGTGTTAGTAGATCTTATGTCCACTTTCTTCTTTCATTTGATAAAACGTCCACTCGTAGTCCCACAAGAGATATGCAAACTCTGCACAACGTCCATTGCATCACACAGATCCCGAGCCAAATTACTTTAATTAATACTATTTTAAGAACAATTGCACCATTATTTGTTTAATAACATACTTTTTGCAATGCAATTTGTCTTTTCTTACTCTCCCACACAACATGATGTGTCTGGTTTTTCTCTTCAGGACTAATGAGATGTCTGAGAGAACTATTTCCCTCCTATTATGCTTTAATTCTGTTTTGTCATCAAATTGCTTTTTATTCTGATTACCAGTCTGTTGAATATGCTGCAACACAGCAGTCCATGAAATGACACTTAATACTTGGCAAAATAGTTCAGCAACATGTATGCCAATAACCCAGTCAGTGAGTCAGAGAATATCTTTTTCTTGAACAATGTTAGCACACTTACTTAAAACAAAACTAAGAAGGGAAACATATCTCTTACATCTGTGAGGCTACCTACATAAGATACTTATATCAAAAGGGTCCTTGTGTAACATAAAAACTAAACTTTGTATTCTCAATCATAAGATCCAGAAGAATCAATTCCGAAAAAATACTGAATAAATCAGCTTATCTTACTGGTGAAGGTGTCCCTTAAGAGAAGAATTATGACAGGATTCTCTAAATCTTTGCTAGAAGCAACTGATGGAAAGGACCTTGGGTGCTTTTATTAATTTTATAGAGGTGATGGATTTAGCCAGGCATGGTATTGCCTGCACATACAGTAGCACATCTGCTTCCCTTCTCATAATCACCACAAATTGAGAGAGCATGGCCAACAGAGTGTAAAATAAAAAGAGACAATAAATAAACTGTAGTTGCTCAACACAAATTATGTGAAAGAACTACATAAAAGAACTCTGAGAACCAACAGAAGAAGCAAACAAACAGAGCACACTGATAAAGAAATGACTAATGTGAGCTGACCGACAATGTTGGACAGTGAAAAATGGAGTCTGGCACAGCAATAACAACATATAGATTAGAAGTTTGCAGGAGTTTCTTTCTGGTGACATTCCCTAAAGCTAAAAGTTTTAAAATGACATAATACACCGTTGTGTGATCGTTTAACTGAAAAGAAAAAAATCTTTAACTCGCACAGCCGGGTTGTCATGGAAGTCTATTTAGCGTAAAGAAAAACCTGTGGCATGTTGGGAAACCCCATCTGACCGACATGTCTGACATCTGTTTAGGGTTAGTTAGTTATTTGGCTGATATAAATTTGGACATGGAGTGTGTGCGTTTACATTTATAATTTCGGGGCTTATTTATCCAAGGGTTAGAGTTTGTACAACAATAACATTAACCATGAAAGTCTTACAGTGAACCAGCATGCAAAATGCCATCATCCTGAGACCAAAGAAGCAAAATAAAAATCAGCCATTATATTTCTATTAAAACCTCTACTTTACCACTGTGAATTCTAATTGATTACTTGGGGTCGTAACAATGACGGACCCATTTTAATGCTCTGAAAATGCACATGGGTATGTGTGCAATGCTTGGACCTGTAGACTGCTTCTTCCTTTTACCACTAGGTGTGACTGGACTTGACAAATTGGACTGTCCACTCTAAAGGATGATTAATTAGCAGATGATAACATACCCAGGAGTGGCCACGGTATTGGGCTTCAATGACAAGGCAGCTGTGTTGTCCGCTTGAGATATAGCTATAGTGTTGATTTGTGCAGCCTTTTACATTTTTTACTTTCTCTTTTTCAATTGTCATCTGGTCTTCAGAGCAGGTTTTGTTTGCCTGTTGAATTTTACTACTGGTATACAAATGAGGTCAGAGTATTTGTTTACCATTATAATACTGCAATTTTCAACATCCACTCAAAGCCAAGCAGATTTTTCACTTCTTTACATTTGCATAATCAGCACTCAGCGTCTCATTTCTAAAACCTTGACATGCTTACGTTGGCGCCAAAGTTCAGTTTAAGGATGTGGACCTCTGCCTTGTCATCTCTGATGAAGCTGCTCCAGCAGCCAATTAGCATCTCTCTCACGTAGACCCATGGGTTGTCATTAACCTCCATTGGATCACACGTCTGACTTGAGGCTGAAAGAAATCAAATACAAATGGTTAAGCAGTGTCAGCAGCATATAATCAGGCTCCACTAAATAATCTCTTGCCTCCAACATTAATACGCAAATTCCTGAGTTATCCAGTCCTGTGTGTCAAATGCCAAGTAGTGCGAGATTACGGCTCAATCCACAACACAATCCTGTCATATTTGGACATGAACAGCACATGAGTGAAGACCATTATTTAAAAGATAGACGAACAGAGCAATGTGACAGATTCCTTGTCGGAAAGAGGCTAAATTTGTTATTAGTCATTCTGAAAGCTTTCCCTGGTCTCAGAGTATTGATGTTAAATGTGTGGGTAGGACTACATTGTTTAAGAACAAATCTGGCGGTTCACGTTTATCAGGCGTGTCAGGCTACAGGTCTACAGTCATTCATCACGCCTGCTCTCTCTGCTCTCTGCTATGAGCTTGCTGTTTAACCTGGGCATCCGTGTGTCTGGAGGCTGAATTAATCGAGCCGAGGCTGTGCGGTCATGCATGGGGGTGGGTATAAATGTCTGGTGTTTGACTTGTCCTATGTGTGTGTGTGTGTGTGTGTGTGTGTGTGTGTTCTATTGTGTGTCTAGAGTGAGTATGCATGTGCACACGCTCACTCTAACTTGTCCCAAGCAGACAGGTACAAAATAATCTCCAGCAAACTTCCTCTTTCTTCTAGAAGAGTCTTTTACAACTGGTCTCTTTACTGGCCCATCTTCCGCCTTCTGCTGATTAGAGACGGCATGGTCTTGCTGGGGCATTATGGGAGTCCTGTGGCATTGTAGTTTTGGTGGCAACCACAATGGCTGGCATAGTCTCCAATCTGGATTTAATCCTCAGGACAAGGCCTTGAAGCCACCCAACTTCACGATAGAGTGGATCAGTCAGCACTACTCTGTGCTGCGCCTAAGCATTAGATAAGCATATCTTCAGTAAGATGAATACAAGCAATATATGTCCAAGCATCCGCAATGCATGCGTCAATCACCCCCAAAACAGCTGGCGCTGAAGCATATAAGCGAGCGAGACGGATATCATAACAGAAACAACTCATTTATTAAGCAAATGCTGCATGACATAGCGCTCCACTGACTTTTATGATGTATTTGGTCTGTTAACCCAGCAAGCCTCAATCCCTCAGAGAGGAGATTTGGAGAAAAGCAAATGAGATGAGAAAGAAAAGGCAATCGAGAGGAAAGGGTGAAAAGGAAACTGCAACGTTCGGAAGGTCAACAGGATGTGCCTTATTTAGAAAGGAGCACTAATCAAAGACCCTGGTTGAGGCAATGTCATCACCAGCAGTGAAGGAGAATGAACGGAGATAGAAATAAAATGGGATAGAAAGTGATAAATGCAATGAAAACCAGCAAGAACAGAGGGAGATAGAACATATCACATAATCAGCTCTGTGTCCTGTTTCTTGGTGTACCCACATTGAAATGGGGTTGGTATTATAGACTCTTAGTCATTTGTTCAATCCATTCATTTGTTCATAATATCTCTGACCCATAATACTACAGAGGGAAAAAGAGCCGGTAACCAGATATCAATTTAATTTGATCACATTAGGTCATTTTTTAGAATTAGCTGATCTAGGATGCTTCTTATTGTTGAACATTTCGGAAATGATACATCTTTTGTTTGTGTCCCATTAAAATCGTATGTTTTTTTTCTATTTTCTGGGGGTAATACATCATACCACTGCTCTTTATTTTACAGTCAAATCAAGTACACATTTGGCATTAATCAAGGATTGAAGGGGGCCTGCATCATTCCTGTTTCTTAGTCCTCACAGCTTTGGACTGCAGCTTTTTTTTAGCAAATCAAGATGGAGAGCCATACATGTTCCCTTGCCATCTCTTTTTTCCCTCCCTCACCCCAGAGGTCAAGGCTGGTTTCCTGTTATTCTGCCCCTCTGTGTTAATGTCTGTTGCTCAATATCCACATCCATAAAGTTATTTCTCTCTTGTTCTGCTGTGACAGAGTCAACGGCCCATGACTGTCGCCCGAGCGGTCTTGGTATAAATCACACTGACTGCATAAGGCTGTGCGCGTTAGTGTGTGTGTGTGCGTACATGCATGTGACATTGGTCTCTTTTTTTTTTTAAAGTCACCATAGGATATGAAGAACATTCATTTTGCCCTCTTGACCCCGGAAATGCCAATGGCTTCGCTAAGCGGTTTGCTGGTAAATGAGGTATAGAAGAACCATTTGATTCCCTGTCCTCTTCATCTACTTATATCAGTCCCCCCCGTTTCCCATTTCATGAGAAGACATGTTTATGGATGTTGATGATTTCCATTTAGATGTTAGGTATGTGGGGGAGGTGTGAGTGGAAAACCATTAGGGAGCATTAGGGAGGACAGGAAATGGCCTCAATTCATGAAAAGTACTTATAATCACATTTGACCCAAAGTTTGCTTTAATTCTTAATGCAAATTCCATTAAATACGTATCAATGAATTTGTCCGCCTGAATAGACTGCTGCCAATTACCAAAATGACAACACTATGTGGCCAAATTAACAGACTTAATGTGAATTAAACACATTCAACTGGAATCATTATCATAGCAAACTGGTCGAATGCTTATAAAATTAAGACCAACGAGTGTGCAGCCAAAATCGATGATGGCAACTTTGCTTATAGTGCAGCAGCTTTTGGAGAAAGCACATTTTGGTGAACTGTGCCAATATCTGGGAGCGATGAAGTACTTACAATACAATGTACTTTAAAATGCCCTCAGCGTTCCCATGGTTTTCTGAAGCACCCTGGAGCCACAACTAACAAGTTAGATAGATTAAAAGTTTGCAGGACAACAAATACTAGAAGCTTCACATGTCCAGGGCCTGTCTGCTCTCTGTTCCCTATCCTCCAGGGTATTCCAGAAAAAGATAGGAGACTACTTCAACAAATCTCTGACATCCGTTTTCCATGTGTTCAATTGTGCATAGTATCATTAAGACAGCACCACTACTGTGACCATTTTGGGACATCAGGGTTAGCGTGACATTAACTTGTTCCGTTTCAATCAGTCTGAAGGCCGACTTTAAATTTAGCTCAACAAGCTTTGTGCGTCGGGTTGCTGTACGTTGTCAGTTTTAGTTGTACTTTATCAGTTTAAAATGTAGTCTAGCAGCTTTAGCTGTAGGTAAGCCAGTTTGAGTTAACTTTGTGCTTCATATGTTGTAAAGAGTGAACTGTGCACGGTAGAATCTGAAGTGCAGCTGAGTCTTACGCCAGGTTCACATTGAATGCGGAAGTGCCGGCATTTTAGGTGAAGTAGATTTTCAATATTTTCAGCAATAGTTTCGGCATTTTGTAAATTTTCTATAGGTGTCTCGAGCGAATCTGGGAAAAAACTCCAAATATTTTTCAGTTGTGTCAAATCAGATAGCGAGCGACATGAGCAGATACACATACACACACAAGCAGACAGACAGACAAAGAGTAAATGAGTGAAATTGAGATTATCCCTATTGAACACAACAGAGGAGCAGAAACGCTTGTTGACTTGTGTGGTGAAATGCCCTTCTGGTGGGAAGGGCAACAGCCAGGCTACTGCTTGCCCTACAACTGACTCGGCACTGCGCTTCCCGCGTCCATTGTGAACCCGCTGTCATGGATGAGAAGCAAAGCCTCACAAAGTAGAGCTTACACAGATAAAGTTGAGTCCAGTCTAGAGCGGCGCCTGACAAGTCGAGCATGACAAGGCTGTAACATTTGATCAATGCTGTATGATTTATGGTCATTGCCTGAGTTTGCTGGACAGAGTGAACTAGAGAGATTTATAGATTGCAGCTATCCCTGCAGCTAGCCTGACCAACAACA
The DNA here is from genome assembly GCF_027596085.1 of Anoplopoma fimbria. Taxonomy (NCBI): domain Eukaryota; kingdom Metazoa; phylum Chordata; class Actinopteri; order Perciformes; family Anoplopomatidae; genus Anoplopoma; species Anoplopoma fimbria. The sequence goes on along the minus strand of NC_072462.1, from coordinate 13,688,811 downwards.
TCACAGTTAAGGAATGTCCATGTGTGCATTAAAGTGCCATCTCCATTGTTTCAAGATTTAATTAAAACACCCCTTAAAAGGTGATTAATTCAGGATGACAACCAAAGTTTCACTTTCCACATAATTATGCAGAGCTCAACATAGCTGCAAAGAGGCCAGTGGCTGTGCGTTACTGGAGACTTTGAGCTGACTTATCATTATTCGGTGCTAAAGTAGCACTCAGCAGTGTTTCTTCATCTTTGTCTGCTTTTTCACAGAAGTGTTCGAACACCAAAACTTTAAGTCTCCAACAGCAACTGTCATGACATGCTAATGGCGCGCATACACCACTCTGCTAGTATGCAAAATGTCTTTAAAACACTTTTGTGGACCACAATGATTCACTGAAAGTCCAATCATTACAACATTTGCTACAAATGCTAAGTAGCATTCTTGAATGTTCAAAAGAGCTGGGTTGACCAATTTACATTTTATTGCTACAACTCCCTGGGAAATAAGTTGTCATAATGTGGGCGCTCATTGAATTAGCAAGGTCAAAAAAGACATGGCAGGGTATGTGAGCAGGGCACTCACGGCTCCAGCCCCCAAGCATTACATTTTTCTAACAGCCCATAATACAACTTTAGGGTAGCTTTCACCACATTGTTGCACACTATGGTAACATTAATGTGAATAGGAAAAAAAATGAATCTGTTTGAACCCATTCAACCAAACTGGTGTGAGTGTTTTCTTACTGTGAGTGGAGAGAAAGTGGAGAGAAGCAAGTAGAAATCTAGAGTGGCTAAAAGTGGAGTGGTAAATTGTAAATGGACGACTGGCATTTGTGATGACAGAACGCCTTAAGAGCGGAGATGAAATTGTTGTCGCTCCACTCATTTACAAGAACAATATTTCACCATACAAGCAACTTATATACGACAAAAATAATTGAGAGGTCATACTGTATTTCTTGGAAATGGCTCAGTGTGGCTCCTGACTGTCAAAAAAGCAGAAGCACCAACATGAGGCACAGTTCATTTATCACTGGAACTGTATATCTGACTAGATCATCACTTCTTGTTTTGAACATATTGTCAGCATCTCATTGGTCAGCAAAAATAAAAATGAGCTTATCTAAATATAGAAATTACAGAACTATGGTAAAAGGGGTAATAACCGGACAGAAGAAAAAGTCTCTTTTTGGAAAAATAAAATTTCTCCTCATAAAAAAATGTAATAGATTCAGATAAATGTTAAACTAGCAGATTTTTGCTAAGATCTTTTTTTGGTTATGTTTGAGGTTAAGAAAATGGTTGATTTGGTGGAGATGGTGGACATGGTTTGTTGTTAGTGCTACTGCCAGTGTTGTTTCTGTTCGCTAGCTACTTCTGCCTGTATATGAAAAGATCTGCCTGCCCGTGTGTAACACTGTTGGATCCACTTTGAGTATCCGTGCTGTGCCGACATTGCACAGAACTGACATGCAGTGGCGAGGCCTAGAATTCCTATCACAACTAAATGTTGATTTAGATTCAAGGGATTGAGTACCTGCGGCCCAATAACAAGCTGGCTTTTCACTTACCTCGGGCAAGCAGGCAGACAGACTTGATTTCATGCCCTGTCTCTCGTGCCTTCCCTGATTGTAAGTCACTGTGTAAAAGAGCCTCAGCTACTTGAGAGTTTAGATGCAAAAGGAGGACTTATAGTACTTGAGGCTGCAGAGCATGGATGGGGGGGGAGGGGGCTGACGGCAGTCAACGTCAGACCCAACTGTCTCCCTAGGTCCCTGGGGGTAGGGTAAACTGTTTGTGTCCAGGGGTCGGTTTTGATGGGGAAGGGGGGGGGGGGGGGGGGGTCAGCGGTCCTATTGGAGTTAGTCAGAGAGGGAAAGGGGAGCTTCAAGGCCACAAGCGCACACACACACACACACACACACACACATACACAGACACACACACCTATTGTCCCGGCGTTTCCGCAACTGCAGATCGAGGCCTGACCATCCACAGGAAGGTAAACAACCCCTTATCAGTGCTCTGCAGGGGCCTGCACTGTCCCCTGGCCTCTCACCCCTGCATTCTACACTCCATACCGCACACAAGCTTCCTGACCATCTCATCTCCCTCTCGTAAATCATGAAATTCTATCCCCCCCCAAAAATTTGCTTATTAGTCGTTTCAGTATAATGGCAAAATACTTTTTTGTGTGTGCCAAGTGCCTGCGTCCAATGTTTGCAGGAGGATGTGATGGCGGGTCTGGAGACAGCCTGTCTTCACACTAGCTCTGTTTACACCTCTGGGAGCCATTCGTCCGTTGTCTCATCGTTGTCGGAAGCCAGCGGAACAACAAGTCCAACAACGGCGTATGGACGGTCTACGGCTCACTTCCTCTGTTGTTCGTTCACTCACTCACTTTAAGCCCCGTCAGCTGCTAGTAATTTGGCATTCCTTATTCTTTGATGCAGATAAATCTGATCGTATGGATTGTGGTTCTTTGGAAGCAAGCAGCAGATGAAGATTCTGATTCTCCAACATTCTCTCAGGTGATCGGTTATATTCCAGGCACCATCAGTTACAGGGTAGAGCACGTCTTCTTTTCAATTTACTAATATAGCCCCCCCGCAATACACTGAAAGAGCACTAGCAAAACACAATTAATCATCTGAGTGTTAATTGGTGGATAGACAGACTAATTTAGCAAGTTTCATGCTAACTGCGTGCAACCAAAGCAGATTGAAGCTTTGGAGATTCATTGCACAGTGGTTGCCCCCAATCATTCAAGATTGATGTAGCTTTGCACAACATATGCTGCGTGGAGAACCAACAGAGATTAGCTCGTTTTTCTTGACTGATTTTTGCCAGAAAATATTAATGCTTTCCGATACGAGGGTGGCATAGTAATGAAGGCTCTGTTATTTATTAAAACATATTGAAAGTGAGGGAAGTTAAAAATACAATCCGTGATCCAAGGGTAAACAAAAGAAGAAGAACGACAAACCTCGAAAATGCAAAATACATGACCAGAGTGGCTATCACTGATTGACAGCTCTTTTACATTAATACTGTAACACCAGATAATAACCAACAATTGTTTTCTGATGTTAAAGTTTGTTGTTGTCAGTAAAAGCCCATTTATTTTGTATTTTTTATATTTTGCTCACAAAATTGCTACAGGGCCTCAAAGAACATAAAGGTTTTGAATTATGTAAGAGAGATCTGGGATGCCTTCAAGTTTATGATATCATTTTCAATATATAATTTATGGAAGAGTCTGGACTAGGGAGAGTTGTTAAACAAGTGTAACTTTATTCCCTCCAGCTTCAGTGAGAAGATTAAGTATCCAGAGTTTGACTGTAAGATTTGTTGTAGTTATAGTATATGAGCAGATTAAAATAATCTGTCAGATGTCTCGAGGCTTTTGCTTTGAGTCACATCGTCTATTTTCTAACATATAACAGAAATATGAGCAAATCACAAAATTCGGTCTCCAAATCCAGTGTGGATTCTACCATCACAGCAAACATATGCACACACACACACACACACACACACACACACACACACACACACACACACACACACACACACACACACACACACACACACACACACACACACACACACACACACACACACACACACACACACACACACACACACACACACAGATTTTGGCTCTCTAAATACAGATTGACCGGTGTGGCACCTGAATCAACAGGAAAACCACCCACCCAGTACTTGAATCAAGAAGTTCTGCCATTAAACAACACACTGCACAGTGCTGACCACTTTAGAAATCAGGGTATGTCCATGCAAAAATATAGTATGTTCTCTAACGAAAACAATTGCCCTGTACTTAGTACAACAAAATTGCATAAACATGCTCAGAATTTCCTTTAGGACAAAATAAAAGTTTCAAAGCAAAGGCCCTGCGTGACATGACATGAGGCATTTAAGATGACATTTTAGCTGAAAACATTTTGTTCATAGCTATTCAGGAACAGATTAAGGGGCTGTTTCTGCCCAGCATAACAGTACCATCATAAATTAGTCACTGGTGAATAAAGTTTTAGTGGAAAGAAGACATATGATGTAAAATGCAATCTTTTATTTCTAGACACCGGAAGCCTTTCCAACTTTGTGGAACTTCGACTTTAATTCATAAGTGAGGCAGCTGAGCCACTAAGAGGTTTCTATCCAGGTATTTGTCCTGTGTTTGTGCAGACCCCAGGGTCGACCATGGGTAGACAGACCTAGAGATAAGAGTACATAATGCCATGCCTTATCTGGACAGACAGAAGGCATGTTGATAGGAACAAGGGGTCGCCATGCTGACGAGGCGTTTATCTCGCCCACCACTAATGAGCCATTCAGTGCTCATGCAGCTGCATAAGGAAAAGCGTCCGGCCAGAGGGTGCAAGACCTTGTAGTCACACAGTTACACAGCTAAAAGCCATAATGGTCTAAGATGATGAGCATTATATATTCCGAACATCTTTATACATATTAAACCCTTTCTATACTTAAATTATTTAAACACACACATGACTATTAAAGCAATGCTGGAGTGCCAATTAGAAAAAAATCTCTGGATTTACTTCCAAATCTAATTTAGAAAGATAATTCAAATCAGAAAGAGTATCATGCAAAACGTCACTCTTATTTTACATTACATTCATTCATTGTGTTTAGTTTTTTTAATCCCACAAATATCATTACTTATATGCCAAATTGCATGCTAGAACTGCCTTGAGTAAAAGTCAAATGTGGGTGAAAAGCACAAACAAACAAATAGAGAGAGGACCTTAGCCTTAGTGAGGCTCTCTCACACTGTATTTTCAAACAGAGGAAAAGCGAGGCAGTCAGAAATGGATTGTTATTTGGGAGGGGCATAACATTGGAGGAGATTGAAATCGGTCTGGGGCAGCGACAAGTGGTCGCGTCTCCCTGCCACCCAGTCTGACGGCAGGCTGAGCTGGCTCACTACAGTAAAACGGGGGAAGTGGACTGTTTTGACTTTCAACGCCATATTTAACATGACCTTTTTTTTCATTTTTTCTCTTTGAGCTTAGTCTACCATTGCATGCCTTCCGAGAAACATTTGTCATCGTTTTCTAAATCCAACACACCTCGTTTCCGTTAACTAACTCATGCGTTGCTTGTTTAGTATTTTCTACATCTTTTGTCTAACAACTTAGTCTTTTATTTTCACTTTTTCTTACTTATCATTTAACCGGGTCTCCATATCTCCCAGTCTTTATCTCTGTCTTGTCCTTTTTCCTATCTGTGTTTTTTTTTAATCCCCTAGCTACTTACTTCTCTTTCCCCACATCTTTCCTCTGAGCCACTTATCTGCTCTTTGACAGTCACATAAATTTGACCCCCCACTCCCTTACTGTCTCCATGAATCAGTCTTTATGAATTCTGTTATCTCTGTCTGTCTCTCTGTCTCGCTCTCTTTCCTTTTTTTTATGATTCATTTTTCAGACGGCCCTCCCTCCCTCTCCAGCGGCTCGCTAATCACTTTTGTGCTTTTCCTTTAGCCCGTGCAGGGAGACTCTGGGGTAGGCAGAAATGCAGCAGGAGGTCTGGTAGTTAAGATCATGATGCCTGCTTCCCACTGGGAAAGTTGTTGCATAAAAGGGGCATATTCAACACTGCTTCCCTACCAGGAAACACCAGGCACACAGAGGATAAAAATCACTAAAGACAAAGACTTCAGTCAGATGCATAGATAATTGTTTGTGTCCAACCGCTACAGGCAGCTTAAGTGGTAGCGGTTATTGTGCTTGCAATTCTAAATTGGCTTGGAATATGAAATTGAAAATGTTCTCCCAAAGAGAACAACTAACTCTCATGTAATAAGCAACTAAGGCAGACAGAAACCGAGAATTTCTACTTCTTGATGCCCTTTAAAAAAGGTGCAATGGGTACTGTAAGATATGACCAGAATTTATATTTAATACAACAACAAAAAAAAAACAGAATGTGAAGTGGTAAGAGTATTTATGTTATGTCAAAGACAGTTAATGTGTTGAAGAGTTCGCTACTGAAATTAGAATGCAGACCAGCTAGCCCTGGCCTGTTCTGTCTTGTAATACAAATTGTCAGGGTTATTTTCAGCTTGGACTTGGAGGCAACCAATTTATAACAGAAGTTTGTGTCACAACCTGAGTGTGTGAGGACTGGTACTAGTCAAAAAAGATATAATAAAAAACACTTTTAAAATGCTGTATGGGAAATTCTGGCATTTTTGGAGCGGTATTGGAGCTTGAACCATAAAACCAACTATAAATCGGGAATAGCTTGGCCTCTTCCCCCCCTTTTTTTAATCTGTCCCCCAACTTTATGCATGACAAATGCTAAATCTAAGGATAGGTGTATACAAAGGATGTGCATTGCCATGTCTGAGGCAGATGTTATCAAATCCATACGGAAAGGTGCCAAATTAAATAGGTTCTTTAAATGGCTTTCAACAAAACAGTTGCAAGAGAGTGTTGCAACTGCCTAGTAGCAGTGCACAAATAAACTGAAATAAACAAGATTAACAAAAGACTAACGTCCAAACAGAAAATGAAAATGAAAGGAACAGGAGCCTGGGAGAAAAGGTAAACCTTTAGCATGTTTTATCATAAAGCAAGGAGCAAGCATGGAGGGAGAATTAATTCCACTATTTCAAAGGCATCGCCACCTGTATGATCTTGGCACAAACAAATACCACAGTTTAAATGACTAAAGGGATTTAGACGAATTGTGGTACCATAGGCGCTCAGAGATAAACCCGTAGGCTGGACCATGTAGGGCCTTTATAACAAACAGCTAAATTTTAAACACAATTAACCTCACAGGGAGGTGATCTAGTGAAACTAAGACTGGTGGGATGTTGTCTGTTTTATTGGCGCCTGGCAGAAGCCTGTCCAGAGATTATGGATGAGCTGTAGACAAGAAAGAGAGGCCTGACTGATCCAAGAACATCAGGGATTTTAATAATCAAGGTGTAAGGTGAAAGCAAGGATGAGCTATTCTTGGTTGGAAAGAGATAGGCAGTGGGCGATTTTATAAATAATCCAGAGCTGATGAAAAATAGGATCTTAAGTGAAATTCAAGGGTAGAATTAAGAGCTGTGTCCAGGTTTTTATGCCTGTGGTTTTAGATAGGCAGGCAGAAAATTAGTGCTGGAACTTAAGAAGTCAACAAAATGAATGACAAGAGTTTTACTCTGTATCGCTGCAGAAGGCTGTGAACCATCCAGCAGTTTCCATCAAATATAGAGTCATTACACTTTGCAAAACTAGTCACGTTTTTGGAAGTTCCCTTTTATAGGGCTGCTGCAACAGTACTGATACAGTACTTCCATTGGCTGACATTAGACCAACTCAACAATGTACCCCAGAGGGAAGATTTCAATTTACATAAAAGGTCTTTAGCCCTAGAAGTATTTTATCACGTACAAACTATTGCCAAGTGATCTGATAGTGTTAAAACTGCACAACATCAACTCCTTCGTTAATCAGCCGGTTACAAAACTACATTTGTCCAAAAATAAATAAATGCATGACCAGGCCAGGAGGCTGCTCTAAGGAAGAACTACGTTTTCAGTTTCAGGAAATAAAGTGGATAAATAAGTATACGAGTCTCAGACTTACCCATCATACTTTGGCTTTACTGGATCCCTTGGTAAGGTATTTATCTATCATAGATATATATATCTGCCTAACTAAAACCAAAGACTAGACCGAGACTATATATGTATATAAATGGATAAGTTATGTATCTAAAATATCTACAAATATATATGGCCAATAAGTGTTCAGGTTTCTTAAATTGTGAGCATCATTCAAACCGTGCTTCAGACATCACAAAGGGATTTAATAAGCCTCATATCAAGGAGCTGACAGAGGAAACAAAGCTAAAGCTCAAATAACACACTACACCAGTGCCTGCAACTGGCCAAGAGAGACATGGGATTTGTTGCAGGCTGCAGGCTATTTTGATTTACTTTTACTTTTTCTGTGTTTACTTCTCCTTTTGAGAAAAACGTTCACATTGTGTCTGCTCCCACACTGATTCCCAACTGGCGGGGATGCTATTAAACAAACAGACCTCAAATCTCAGTTTTTTTTGCAGTACCTTACCCTGTATGGGAGCGTTAAAATTAGATTTTGTATGGAGTATACTGAGTCACACCTGATGTTTGTGCATCATGTGTTCAACAACAAAAATATTACTAAGCCCGAGAGACAATGTCAGAGAAAAAGACAAATGAATGTGACAATAGTGGACTATAATATGACAAATAACTATTCCTGAGATAGAGAAATTTGTCACAGCAATGTTTTGATTAACGTTTCAACCTTCAGTGCACGGGGTCAGAGTACCCTGCTGTCTGAGAACAGTGTCAAAGCTCCCTCTGGGTTTTCTCCTAAAAATAAGTGACAAAGAAGGAGAAGAGAAGAAAAGGAATATCCTTGGAACCTCTTTCAAGAAATAAATAAAATGACTATTTGTCTCAGGCAAAAAAGGCTACGCTGAACAACTGCTTGATGACTCCACCAGCAGACAGTGAGAATAATCCCCCGCGGTGGAAGCTTCATGAGGTCAACTCTCCGCAGGTCTGCCAGTTGGCCAAAAAACGCCTCTGTATCCCTGTCACCAGCACCCCATGCTGAGGGGGTGTTTAACACTTGTGGCAATATTGTGATTTGACATACAGTAGGTTAGCGCTGAAATCAGATGGAGTGAACAGTTGTGTTTTTCTGGCACATGATCTTAACGGTGATTGACAGGGCCAATTTGCTTCATTTAAAAGCAAGTTGGAAATGCCAGTTTATTTTTCTGGTGTATGTTTATGGACACAGGGTGTGAAAAAGGTTTATTTGGCACTGAAGTGTTTGTTCCAGCTTGTAGTGCATCATTGGAAAGTGAACGCGGCGAACCCTATTTTACTGACAGCTCATGTTAAGACTATATTACATAAGTAGTGTACAGCAGTGTGCATTATGTCTTATTTTATGGTATTTAGATTGTTTTTATATATACTCTCAACAATTAAAAAAGCTGCTTAGAACAGAGAGTGTAAATTATTTTTCTATGCTTTTATCACAATTGGAACTGTCAAACAATGGTGCAGTTTCTCTAAAACGATAAAGTATAAGATTCATAGGGTTGAAAAGACCATTTTGTCTCCAATATATTTAAAACAATACATTTTACCTATAAAATATATTTTTTATATACCATTATATTGAAGATATTTGCATAAAAAGGTAATAATCAAATAGCATTGTTTTATTTTATTAAAGCCATGTGACCACCCCAGATGCCAGATTACTGCAGGGACCCAAACACCCCGAAGCTACAGTGCAGAGCAGAGTGTGAGGCTGGATTATGGCCTGAGGGCACAGGGGTGGTTTGTGATCTCTTTGCCACCTTATAGGGATTACATATTAGAATTTGATATGGACAGCCACAGGCAACCAGTGGAGGGAGAGTTAGAGGGGGCCATCAGAGGAGGCTTACATGGGCCGTCTTTGAATAAAATATTCCATCATTACTAAAACCTGAACAACAACAATAAAAACAATTGCTTCCCAAGATGAATCAGAGGTTCAACGGTCTGAGTATCATTTGGAGTTGCGTGGTTTCTGAATTATGCCTGTGTCATTGGATTTATTTCCCTACTCTATCAAAAGATATTGTGTACTATATAATCTCTGAGCTGTTATAAGGACAAACCATCATTCAAGCCAAAAGACTTCACAACAACTATTTTGTGCATAACCTCTCAGATCGGTAGTAAAATCCAGATTTAGCGTGCAAGAAAAAAAAAACAGAGCGAAATAAAACTCTTCAGTATTAAATTATGTAAGAACAGAGGACAGGACAAGATTAATATCTGCCTTTGAACTTTGGGTCCACAGAAATATGCCCTGGAGGCTCAAAAGCCACTAAATCCAGTGGCCTGTGGTCTGTTGCCTGAGGTGATACACTTTTCAATAAACCCACGTTTAAAAAATAAAAAAAAAACTGACATAAGAACTAAATGCTGAAAACACTGAATATCAGATGGTACACTTACCACAGGCTGCAACAGTGATGCATAGAAGAAGCGCAAACCGCCCCATGTGACCTTCCATCTCTGTTTAGTTTATGGTCGAAAGTGTTGCTAGAAGCGGAGTCTGGGTCTCTGGGGTATGAAGCTACTCGGGCAGAGGCTGAAGAGTCCTCGTCTGGATGCAGAGCAGCAGTGACTGTGGCAGGGGGAAGAGCAGACAATTCCAGTCTTTAACAGGCAGAAAGGTCAGGTGACAAAAAAAAGAGGATGGGAATCGATGAGGAAATGTGAGGGTTGATAAGTTGTGTAAGCAAATCTGTCTTCTGTTATCCAACACACATATATTCCCTGATTCGGATCAGCCCCACATGTGGGGAGACGTTTTGATAAATGAACATGAGTATAAAAAGTGCAGTTTACCATCAATAAAGTATTTTTATTAGTTTCACGCAACTAAATAATTGAGAACACACGGGGCATTGGTCATTTATACAACCTATTCAGTACTGACAGTGGAGGAAATGTTGCTTAAATGTTTTAAATTCCTTCAGTGAGATGACAGGATTTCCCCCCCCTGAGACAATTCCACAATAATTCTGTTGCCCTTCCTGGTGCACAATGAGGGTCTGAACCCAAGGGTTATCTGGTGGTCACTAACTTCTGGCCCACTGTTTCAGGAAGCACTACTGCATCGCTTTCTTTAAATAATATCACAATGCCGGGATCAGATAAGAAGGAGACTGCTCTTGTTATATAATTCATATAGAGGGAAAGGAAGAGCCTGTGTAAACTGTTTATGCACCTCCAAAGGAAAACAGTCGCGTTATTTCCCTGCACTTCTGACTGCAAGAAAAACTGTCTTTAACGAGCAACATCATTATCAAAAGTGTCCTTTACAGAACCATAAATGGGCTTTTTACTGGGGAAACAAAGTTTGAGACCACCAATATACACTGATAAACTACTAAGGATGGAAATAATGAGGCAAAACAGTCCTATGAAAGTAGATCCTTACATACGACGACCACCCTTTGTGGTCAAAACTGCTTGTTTTCACAAATGTAACATTAAGCACTTCCTACTGTTATTTAACGTAAGCATCGGCAAATTATTCCATAACAAACAGACAGAACACGGACGGCTTAATTGCTGCCTTCTAGGCTACCGCGGAAAGAAAATAGACCGCACATCCCTGTGGGAATAAAAGAAAGTTAGAACAAAGTTATGAAACCGCAAAACTTACTTTTCAGGTAGGTTGGCTTTCTTGAATAAAGTATGCTTTGTAATCCACGGACGAGGATGTGGCCGATGTAACGATGTCAGGACTTTCCAAACTTTGAGCCTCCTGGGCGGTGCGGATTTACTTTTGTACCCCTCCCACCACCGGCCTTTTTTCTTTTCTTGTTCCTACCAGCATTAGCGCTGCTGCCCCCCCTGTCATAGTACTGTGTTATATGGTCAAAGCAGAGTCTGTAAAACATAGGTCTAAATCTCTGGTCTAAAAAGGTCTAAAAGGGATTATTGTGATTTTGTAGCACTGCATTTTAATTTGATATTTAATATTAACTTAGGTTCCTTCACTCTTCAGCTACAGTCTTTATCTAGGTAAGCCAGTGTAGACTTTCACAACACATTTTTTTTTCTGACAGCTTTTCCTTTTCTTTTCACAGAAACACTGTCCATGTTCAGCTCTCAAGGTGATGTACCTAAAAAAAACTGCAAAAAAACCCCATTAATTTACCCTTATCAAAATGCATTTTAACACCTCTTTGTGTCCTGTTGGGCAACACACAATGTGCTGCTTCAAAATCAATCTCAAAGACTAGTAACTATGGTGATGAGCTGCTGCCTTATTGCAGATGTCTTTTGGGGTCACACTTCCCAGAGATCCAAACAGTGTGCACCGCTTGTGATCTTTCCTAGTACGTCCAATAGTGAAAATGCAAAAAAAAAAAAAGTCTTTCATCAGTGGGCCATAGGCTCTGTTACCTCATTCTGCGATAGATGGTGACTTTACAGACAGTTATTTAAATGAAGATCTTTGAGATTATTACTTTGAAATGTGCTCAATTTGAAATTCAGAGCTGACGGAGCTAACATTGTTTTACCTGAGGGGTAATCGGAGGGCAGGTATTATGCTTCCACAACGAAACTGTGAGGACAATGGAGTATGTCATACAACCCACTTTTAAAAACCCCAACTGTCCCTTTAAAGCTAAAATTGTGCCCCAGAATGATGATCATGATGATGGATTAAAATAATATTTTTACTGGTTTTCACTGAAGACATTTTCACAAAGCAAATAGTTTGTTTGCCAAACTGGACCAACGTTAGTATTTTTAGGGTGGATACAATTTGACCACAAAGGACATGACATTCAAGGGAAATATGAGTCATAACATTTTAATTTAGCATCCATGTTCCAACAGAACATAAGTCATTATTAGTCATATCCTAACATTGTTGCCTCATTTGGGTTTTGTTTTTTTATTCCTCTTACCTGAAGTGAGAGGAAATGCCCAAATTGTGTAAAGTTGTGGTTGGGCTATAGTTAAAACAAAAACAGCTAAAAGAAATACAATATAAAAGGGAATACACACTGTGAGTGGGATGTTCTCACAGATACAAAGATTAAGTTGTTAAATACATTATATTTTACAATGAGTCGCATTTTAATGAGCAACAATTAGGTCCTTATGGAACCGTAAACAAATCTTTCATATAAGACCCATCACACTCACACACGTTTTCAGTTATTCTGATTAGACCTGTATCCATTTATTACAACAAAAAATTTAGATCTTTATTATTGGTTGATTTATCCTGATAAAACTTGAGAACACGCTATAGTTTCTCTTGAAGGAACAGCATGTTATATACAGTACCGCACGGCACTAGTACTTTGTGAGGAAAAATAGAGTGGAACAAAGAGTAGACATAACATCCTTTCTGAACTGAACAGACTCAGAGGAGTCATCATCCCGTCAAATCAACTCTCCACACAAAGTCTATTGGCAGAACCAAGGAGTGACAGAGAAGAAAAAACAAACGTATGGACTACACTTCAACAATGCCACAGAAGCATTTAGAATAATAACAAAACTGCTGTAGCACACCGAATGTATCAAACAGCAACTCTGTTACCCCACTCTCTCCATCAACTTCCATTCTATGTTGAGTAAAAAAAGAAAGTCAGGTTATTTCAGTTACATTTGTTCCTAATCCTGATATTTGAAGGGAAAAACAAGTTGAAAGGAGTGTTTGAAGTCTCCTTTACTATATATGGAATTTGTAATTCAGGAAAAAGCTGTCTCTGGACATCACAGGAACAACGTGCAGATGCAGGACAAAAGAAAAAGAGCTTGTTACAGATTTAGTGAAATATGGTAAATAAGGAAAGGGGCAAAAGCATTGTCACAGCTAGTGTCATGGCTCTGATTCAAACTCTTTATTGGTATCGTCAACCAGGACATGTGAAACCTCACAAACAAAGCAATATTTTTTTTATGTAGCAGACATATAAAAAGATATCCAGTGTTTTAATACCCACTTTAATTAAGCACTAAACTGCTTTAATTTAAGCAAATAATTCACATGTACAGGATACTGTAAAAACAATATATCCGCCACAATCAGTTTAAATTGATCTTAATGGGCACTCGAACTGTAGACACTTAACAGGGCTCATCTAGTTAATCCATGATCGCATATCATGAGTGCTTAAGGACTAATTGGACTAATTTGCATGTTAGAGCGCTACAATCCCATGGTGCATGCAACAGTTATATATATATATAGAGAGAGAGTTTCCTGAGACTACTTGATATTCTGCTTATTGACTCTGTGAACTTGCCTCGACCTCATTCCTTCAGGCAGCAGGAACAAAGAAATGCACATGGGATACTATGCTAAGTAGAGACAAATTGCACTGCTTGTTACTTAAATGAATGCAGTCCTCTAATGGTCGACATGACTTGTATTATGTTGCGGAGGCATATGTCACATTTGGCATTCATTCAAGGTATTCAAGGTACTTCTTCACATCTGAGGCTGACACTTCTGCAGTAGCACTCTCCTTCACTGGCTTCCCTTTTTATCAGAGCCTACCCTCGACTCTCCACCTCCTCCCCCCACCCCACCCCCACCCATGAGTAGTGTTTCAATAACAGGAAACAATCGGCCATCGTCTTTCATCGCAGGTTGACGTTGGTTCCCGCACGGTGCCACTGGGTCTCTGTGGTGCCAGCCAGCCAGCCCTCCTCAGTCTATAGGGGGAGGGGAGAGAATAAAGTGTATGCCCCTGCTTACTCGTTTCCTTATCGTCCTCCAAGGGGGGTGATCTGACGCATTAACTTGCAGCGGTAATATCCGAGACTGAACCTGGATGAACAGAGGCCTGTCAGCATGACAAAGTCACTTATGTCTACAGTTTTATAAGGCAGCTAATTGACAGGGCCTCAGAAACAGCCCTTCCCGCATGTAACTAAAAGCAGCTCGCATTCTGTTAAGTGAGAGGTCCTGGTTCATTTTACATTGGAGCCGCGACGCTGCATGTAATTGTCTGTGACAGTCTAGAAAGGGATTATTTTCTCAGCAAGCCAGTTATGTTTCAAGCTGTGAATGTCCCCACATCACCCCTTGGATGGATAACTCACTGGTAGCCCGGATGAATCAAACGAGAGACTGCATAACAAGGCTACATTTAGACTACCAGCCTTTCTTACTCATATAAATATTTAGCTTTATTTAGGCACGCTCCTTTTACAGCAGAAACAAAAAGAATCATGTATGCATGCATATATTGTGTAACCATAAAACTTTTTTTTTTTTTAGCTGCCTCGTGCCACAGTGCATTTTCCATTACTATTATACCAACCTTTTTATTATATATTATGCTGGTTTGTGATATTCATGGCTGCACAGTACTGTCTTTGTAATTATTAATAATTGTAAATCTGTATTGAAAGCCTCTACCAGAAAAAATATTTACCTTAGCAAATTTGCTAAGGTAAATATTTTAAAGATTGAACCATTAACTCTGAAGGTAGATGAAAAAAAAAGATTTTGTTGACACCTATCTACATGTGATGAATAAGAAAAAGTTGATTGAATGTGGGCTTTGTTACCATATGGGTCCTATGAGTTAGACATCTGGTCGATTATTCCTTTACAAAAGGTTTATGCATTGATTTTCTACTATTTTTGAAAGAGTCTCGTTCCTTTATTGTTCCTGAATTATTCCTTTGCATTTCTGCTTTATTTTGATTTAATGATTCCTAGATGAGTATACGGTTTGAGATGAGAATTGTATAACAAATTGAAAATGGTGTAGCCCAGTGCTGTCCACCTCAACAAATCTTACACATACTGTAGGAGCTTTAACTAACTTGTCACTTGTCTTGATTGCTCCTATGTTCTGTACTTTGCAGTTCAAGAGCTCATCTTCAAAACTAAATGCAGTATAAGATAACATACTGTAGGTTGTGATCCCTGAACTGCAGGACTTAGTTCAGTCCACACTCAGTGACACGTTCGCTCATGGTTTTTCCGCTCTCCCCCACATTGGCAGACATGTGTCTCTTTCTTTCTCTGTCTGCTACGTGACCACCATCTCCTTTCTTCCCCTTTGTTTTGTACCTTTATGAGGTAAATGCAGCATTCCTAGCATTCAAGCGGCATCCTCCATGGCTTTATGAAAGTGCTCACAGACGCCTTTTCTTGATTGACTTTCCGATGGACACATCCTGTCCCCGCTTCAGAAGCCGTCTTCCTCTTCCTCATCCCCACAGCGCAGTCATGATCAGAGCTCTCCTTGGAGGTTTCTCCGGATACCTGCTACAGTGTTTGCCTGGCCAACTGGAAGCGTGTATGTTTGTGTGTTAGTGTGTGAGGAAGACATGTTGGTCATCATGGGCTCAAAGAAAAAGTTATACTAACAGTAGTGAACTGTGGCTGGAGCAGCGTGTCCTGCATCCTGCTGTGTCTACATTCTCCGGCACCTTGACGTGTTGTCTGACTAGCAAAGCTTTTTTCCTTTTGAGCCATGATGCGTGTGTGTACGTGTTAGTCCAGGATTACGCTTACAATCAGTCTGCTTACAGTCAAGTGGTGAAGTAATATAGATTGCATGTCAATTGCATCTTTTAAAAACACAGTTGCAGCAAATAAACTAATTCAAATATCATTGTTTTTCCATATACTTTAATTTTCTTTATTTCTTTTTTACATATACCACTTTATACACTACCATGTTACATGTGTGCAACTTGATGAAAATATATATATTTCTGTGCTTTAAACAAAGTTGTAAATGGATTAATAGAAAATAATGTATGATGTCCATGGTGGTTGAGAAAAGTAATTTAAAAGTTATGTGAATGTACTTGTATACAGAGTTTCACCAGTCAGCCCACAGTGGGTGATCTCTGCTATTGTTTAATGGCACAATCATAGAGGACTCTATTATTTCCCCAAGAACTCTGGACTCTGGAAATAAGATGAGATAAGAAGTGCAGGTTCGCCCCAGAGTGTGAGCATGGTGCTTTGAAGGTTAGGAGATGGTCCACACCTCCTGTATACAGTACACTTTTGGATTCATCGACATACGTATTTAGCACAGAACAGAATCAATAATTATAGAAAGACACAAATTAATTTTCCGATGCTGCTTTAAACAGATTCCTTTTTAGAATTTGTAGATTCCTACTGCTAGAGTCTAAGCAGAGTTAAGGCATCTTTGATCTTTAACGGCCTTCAGTTTTTTTTTTTTTTTTTTTTCCAAGAACAGTGGTTAGGGTATTAAATTAGTTCATGTTATGTCCATATGAAACTTCTACTGATAAAATAAAAAAATAAAACAACAACAACCAGACACAGCTCATCCAGTTATGTTGCTTTACTTCAGTGCATCAATAGCCTTGGAGACTTGGCTGAAGACCTCATCGACTGGGAGCTCAGAGTCCACCTAGGAGAAAGAGAATACATGTTAGATTTCACAAACAACTCACTTACTATTATATAAAATGTTCCCTATCATACAGTTGCACGCACCTTCCTGACAATGCCGCGGCTCTCGTAGAAGGTGATGACGGGCTCAGTTGCTTTGTAATACAGGTCCAGGCGCTTCTTGATGGTCTCCTCGTTGTCATCAGAGCGGCCGCTGGTCTCACCGCGCTTCATAAGCCTCTTGACCATCGTCTCGCCTTTTGCATCGACGTACAGCAGCAGGCAGGGTTTGCCAATCTGGGATCAAAGATAGTTTGCTCGTTTAAGTTTTTTTTCATTGTTCTGCCAGGGATGAATTATAGAACTAAACCTCCTGCCCTCTCCCGGACCTACCTTCTTCTCAAACTCCTCGCCCTGCTTTACTTCACGGGGGTAGCCATCAATAAGGTAGCCCTTGGATACATCAGCCTTGGCGATCATGGCGTCCTTAATCATGTCTAAGACCGTGTCCTGAAAACAGACCCGATGCATTATGGTCGACCTTCGCAATAATATGGCTCTTCTGATAGGAAAATACACTCAGTTGCTAGTTTATTATACTGACAGATTCTAGTCTCCCCATTAATATCAATGAGGGTGGGCTAAATAACAACAGCACCTCCCTGTATAATACAGTTAAACAGCACCACAACTTACATCCTCCAAAATTATCATAAATCAAGTTGATTAATAACTTCTTTCAACAAAAACTTTACATTATGAACTTTGTTAAGGTAATGCAGGAGTGTTGTATGAGATCATATCTCCCACTCTCTCACCAGGGGCACCAGCTCTCCCTTCTGCATGATGGCCTGGAGCTGCTTGCCCCTCTCAGAGCCAGAAGCCACCTCAGCACGGAGCAGATCCCCCGACGACAGGTGGGTGTAGCCGTACTTTGCTACTACCTTTTCACACTGGGTGCCCTTTCCAGAGCCAGGCCCACCTGAAGAAGACAGACAAAAAGCATGGGTATAGCACAAAGGAGACGGCTGTGTTTTTTTATAGCAGTATTTAAGTGTGTTTTGTTGCTAAATTAGACAAAATTCCGCATGAATGTACTCACCCACAACAAAGATGATCTTTGCATCTTTAATTTTGTCTGAAATGAGCAGAAACAAAAAAAATATGAAGTCCGTACATGTGATATGGCAAAGTTTTCAAAAAAAAACAATAGACACAAAAAAGTGAACTTCACAAAAGATTTTTGGAACAAACCATCTGGACAGTCAAGCGTGGAAGACCGGCCTTCAGTTGAATCAGCACAACACATACTTCCCATTTTTAGTTTAAACACAGTGTCTCCTGGTCCACTAGCCTGTTATCACTATGCTAGGTGGTAGGTGGTTTAGGTTTGTGCTATTACTCAAACAATGTTGCTATGGCAACTGTTGTCACCTGATAATGTTTTTTTTTTTAGTCAGGTATAACTGTTCACAGGGAACAGAGAAAGTATGAGTTATAAAATCAACAAAAGTGCATAAAATGAAAAGAAACAACAAACTTTTGATTTGTTCTTAACTCTATTGTATGATATGTGTGTGTACGGATATAGCTATATCATTATATAATTATTGTAATTACACAGTGTTATTAATTAAATGCAATATTATAACAATATTTTTAAAATGAAAAGGAATACCACATATAAGTACAGTGTCATAAAATGCAAAATGTAAAAATGCAAGACCTCCAGTGTGATCTCATAAACCACCATAAGATGGCAGTAGAGTCTAAGAGAACACAACAAGACTGCTTCTGAATTATTTCCACTCAGTGCAACATTAATCATCATCAATCAGTCTCCTACATGATATATTAATTACCTGCCATTGTGTTGGGTTAGATGAGTATTTTTTTCTTCAACTAAAAGACAGAAAAGGACAAAGAAAAGCAAATAAGTTCACAGCAGCAGATATGTTTTAAAGACAGACAGACTTATAGAATGTATACTTTATTTAGAGAGTCCATTGCTGTATGGATGTACAAACATTCTGTAATTTGTGAAAACCTTTGGGTCTATGTAACAAAGTCAGAAAGGCAAGTGACACTTTCTTTATTATGTTTTCATCATTTCATGCTTTATCAAATATCAACTTTGGACTCTCCAAATCAATTGCTTCCTATTGTAAATCCCAATACTATGTTTAAAACATTCTTTATTTTCACTGTGAATATGTTGTACCACGTCATACATACAATAACAAAAGAGACCCACTTTCAGTTTCAAATGTTTTAACCCACTGTGCTCCGCTTCCACCTTTCATACTCACAAAAACATCTGCAGAAGTAGCTGGTAAAAGTGTTGGTAATGGGTTTTTTTGGTGTTCCCCTATGCATTTATCCAAATACTTCAAAGATGAGTAATTGGAGTCGTGAGTAATGGTTTTATTAATAGAGACTTAACGACGGGGCCTCACTTAACTTATATAGAGCACAGTTATACTAGGGAGCTTTTTCAATGTATCTCATCGCTGATATGGTGTGGTCCCTCAACATTTGGTTGAGACAGGAAATTACTATTAATTATATGCCAACAGTACTGAATATATCTAAAGAAGACAACGGCCGTGTGGTTTCCTGCTTACGCTTCTCTTCTAGCTGACTCAAAGAGAAAAATGAGGAAGGAGGAGACCAAGGGAGTCACTGGTGCTGGCATGTGTAAATAGATAACTTCACCAAATGCTTGCCTGTGTCATGTGCCTCGGGTAGATAATGAGTGTGTTTGAAAGAACCAACTTTAAATAACTCTTTAAATGTTTGGCTCAACAGGTGGTGCCTGTATGCCAAAAGAAGCATCAAGTTTAGCCGCTGCCTGCACTGACTATCGAGAAGTTCTAAAGGCTAAATTTGTTGAAGCCTTGATTGAAATTCTTTTTTTTATCTTCAGTACAGCTAATTCTGTTTGAATGTCAAAATATGCCACCTGTAAATTTGCAGCATATGGATTATATACTAGGCCTAGCTATATTATCTGTATCAATTATTATGTTACAGGAATATTCAACTTTTCGTACACACTCACACACACATGTGCAGTACGTTCATCAAGTAAGCTGAGAAGTTGCTGGTCTGAGTTTTGTGAAACCAGATTTGTGACAGTTGGGGTAAAGGACTGACTTCTTAGGTTACGTGGTCCAGCTTGGATTTAAATATCCTGGCATGGTGACCCGGGAGGAAAGAACATACTGCACACATTTATTATTACAAATATATATATTTATAGGTGAAGCATTAAACATTTTGAGTATTATCGTGGGATTTTAGACTTTATTCTCTAAACCTTGGTGGGTTATTCTACACCCTGCATAATCTTTTTAGCCCTACTTTACAATAGATTTGAATCTGGAGCAAGATATTAGATAAGATTAAACAAGACTTGCATTTGACCTGTTGACAATGTGGCTGTTTGCTCACTGCCACATGCCCACTATTTAAACAAATCTGTCACATGCCAGCTTTAAGGAATGTATGTTATCAGAAAGGTGAGTTATTTTATTGCAGCTAGACTGCAGCAGACCCAGGTTTCCTGGTTCACCATTAAGATGTACTCTAGTCGATTATTAAACCAAATGCTACCAGCTTGCTCTCTGATTACAGCAAATTCCCTCAGCACCGTTGCTGCTGCTTCTCAGGTGTCCAGATTTATGGAAGTGGCCTTTAACCCTGTCGTCCATGTAAATGTCACTTGGAGGCTGGCATCTGAGTCAGCACAGAGCCTGTTTGGGAATCCCACCCTGGCCTATTATGGTACCATCTTGAGGGTCCCCTGCTTCTTTGGCAAGTGAGAAGTGTTCTGGTTCTAATAGGGTGCAAACAGTATTACATGGCTCTCGGTGTGTGTCTTCATCATTTTGTGGACAAAGTGAATGTGCTTTAGGATTAGATCTATATTGTTTCCCTTGACATTTATGAATCTCTTACAACTGCATAAATAATGTGGTATCATGTGACTGAGTGCGCTGTTAACGCAGAATGAAAGCTGATATATGGAGAGACGTCTGAACACGTGCTTTTTGTAATTCTTCCCTTGAATTGAAATGTAGAGATCCTGGACTCACCACAACCCCCACCCCCCTATTAGTCACCTGTCCCACCCTCATGTCTTATTACTGTTTTTTAACATTTGGCCCTGCTAAAAAAAGACTCAGCTGTTAAGGGACAGCGTGTCGACCATTCTCAAAAAGCACATGGGGATGAACCTTTCACTGACTGCCCGTAGAAGCAACAGGAGTGGAAACAAAAGTACAGAGCACATGATCTATTAGTGCATTCACTCTGTGTGCCGTTACTAAGCCACTCTACAAATTCATTTAGAGTGCTGTTCCTTTAAGGGGGAACAGGGGACCCTTTGACGTCAGTGCAGTGGGAGATATTCCATTATGTTTGTGAAATGATGGAGCGAGCTAATGTCAGTGTTAGCTGTGGCTGTTGTGGATGTGTTAAGTGTTCCAAATTGCAAGCTTAGGCTCACTTTAATGTGTGCCGTCTACTGACAAGAATCAATAGCACTCAGACCCCTAATCAGTTGTTAATGACCGTTACTGGGGGCTATAACATTGGCAGTGGAATTAAAAAGGCGGGCTGTGCATGAAAACAGCCTTAAATGGGTGTAGGTGGAGGATAACGGTTGCATTTTTATTGGAGTGAAGGCAAACCATCTGCAATGAAATGTCTGGAGGAAAGATTCATTGATGGTAATAATTATGACATGCATTGAATGCCATCAATGTCAATGACACAGAGGAGCTTCATGTCTTTGCACTATATGCAGACATGCCTGATATTCAGACAATGTCAACCATTCAAACCAGCATGGCTAACCAAAGATTCTCGAGAAACCAGATGACAGTTCACCATTTCAGTCTGTTATTTTTTTCAATTTCCATGCCATCAAACCGACCTGCCCACACTATTTATCTCTGACATCTCCATATTTGTCACTCCCTCTGACAGTCAGAACCACTCCCTGTCATTCCATGCTTCCTCTATGGAGCCTTTGTCCTCTGTACTGACCTCTCTGTCGCGCTGTGGCTCTAGATCCCAGTGCAAAGGGCTGCCGTCCCTGGATCCCAGTGTGTGTGTGGGGGTGTGTGTGTGTGTGTGTCTGCACAGTTCCTACTGCACGGCAGCCCTCCCTCCCCTTGCTATGCCTTTTTATAGCTCAGCTGAGCCTGATCAGCGGGCGTTGCATTCTGGGTAAGAGGGAGGAAGCGCAGACCAAAGGAGAGTGGATGTGAGAGAGGAAGGGAGGGAGGGAAAGGATGATGGACAAGAGGAGGCAGGAGTGAAATTAGAGGCAGAGTGGAGAGCTGTGGAGGAATGCATCACTGTAAGATATTAAATTAGACTATTTTGTGCACATTATTTTATATTTAACATTTCATGCTTCCAAACACTTTATTATTCGGGCCCAGCAGAATATTGTAAAGGGGAAATATTATATACAACATGGCACGTATTTTGTTGTCGTAATAATTATTCCAGGTGTCATTAGTTACTGTGATTTCAGAATGTATTATTAAAATGATGAGAGAGTTGAGATAAGTTAGACTTAATATGAGGGACTGCATCTTCAGGCAGAAAAAGTAAAGTGTCAATATAACAATGAAAAGGCTGAATAAATATCTTTGAGTTTTAATCAAGGTGATGCAATCAAACTGGAAGTAAACCAACATGTTTGTTCAGCCCCTCGTGCTTTGTTCTAAGGATTAGTGTTTCAGGGAAATCCATTTATTTTCCAAAGTACTGAATGTGAAGATATTTCTGTGCTATAGAGGTCAGTGGTCAAGCTTAAAACGTATAAGTAGTAAGTGTACCGATACTGTAATGATACTATTCATTATTTTGCCAAAACTAAAAAAAAAAAGAAAATAGAGCCCAAATAAACATCTGAAACATTTTATTAAAAGCATGATGGGACATATTCATGTCCTCATATGGAACATAAATACAAAATATATTTATATGTACAAATTATGGCAAAGACAGATAGAAGCGTACCAAGAACTTTCTAAAAAATGTTAATTCACAAAAAAAACAGAAAAAGAGAATATTTACTTTAGCTCCCAACGTGTTGTTTATCAAAGGTAGATGAATCAAACACAACCACTGTGAACTTGGTACATGATCCATTCGGGTTCAGAACTCAACATCTCAGTTCGTTAACTTTGAGGTACAAAAATTAGGTATGCACTACTTAAGAATCCAAACCAAGCACACAGACAAGGTCAACTTCTTTTTGTACAGTACCATTATACAGATGTTCTTCACAGCTAAAGGTTTCAAACTCTTAGCTGATTAAAATGTATTTCTGCAGTTTGTACCTCTCTTGCTGATTTGGGAACTTTTATGACAAAGGAAATATAGAAATGTACATGGAACTGAAATGATACACTATGACCTTTAGGAGAGGATTTGCAAAAATCTCATTGCATTTATGGTGCAAGTTTACAAAACACTGTTGCTGAAACCAGAGGAAAGTTTTCATTCACTCATCTATCTTGTACTGTGTGGCAATATTACTATTATAATGTTGTCCTACAAATATTCAAGAGTAGGAAATGCCTTTCAACCCCAATCGACTGTACTCTGTATTCCACAGAGGTAATACAAGGTTCTGACCACAGGGAGGCAGCACACTTGCAGCACGACCTAGAATTAGTGCTTCAATATTGTTCATGGTATTAGATTCATCAAAATATGACACATCCATCTTATCCATCTGCTTCTACATCTATGTTAAGTGATGATAATAATGGCAGTAAGCGGTAGTCTGTTATCAGATGTTGACAACATTATGGGCAGCAGATTGCATTACTTTCAAAGCTAAGCAGAAACACATAACTGGAGCTTGAATCCTCGCACAACTCTACTCTTGGACCGATAAAAGAAGCAGCTATTTCATACCGTTTGCTCGGTAACCTTGGTTACCGCACACCGTGTGAGGAGATGCATTTATGCAAATGCAGAAATGCACATAAATAACATTTATGTGGGAAGTCCTATTTCACTCACTGTCAATTTGAAGGAATTATATTACTTTGTCAGAAAAAAAATGAAGCGTTGTTATCAACCAGTAGAAAGTTTAAACTGACCAAAGCAGTGTCACTGGCTGATGATCCTTAATACTGTTACACCAGTTCTTTATGAGCAGAGGGAACCACAAACATGTAATGATAAAGCACCATTGATCAGATTTTTTACTTGTTTGATAAAGACAGTTGGTATAAACATCCTATTTCATATCTTTAAAAAACTGGTTAAGATTTCAGTGCAAATTTCTCTGATGTTTTCATCAAGACTGTTACTATCATTATCTCTTTGTGATTCCCACGACTCATGCTGTAGGTCTGCTCATTAATCGTCCATATTACACCGTATGCCCATCCTGTGCCTCTACAGAACACATCTGACAGCACGGAATACAATCTTGAGTCTGGAAAAAAAAAATGCTAATTAAGGCATTCGATTGAGTACATTATTTCATGTTTGTTTCAT
The DNA here is from genome assembly GCF_027596085.1 of Anoplopoma fimbria. Classification (NCBI taxonomy): domain Eukaryota; kingdom Metazoa; phylum Chordata; class Actinopteri; order Perciformes; family Anoplopomatidae; genus Anoplopoma; species Anoplopoma fimbria. Next base: position 13,664,297 of record NC_072462.1, on the reverse strand, counting down.
GTTCTCCCAAATGTATTTCCTTCTCACACCATCGAGCTTAAAATTCTGCTTGTTTTCCCCTTTATATTAACACACATTTAGAACATAACACATCAAGCAACATTTGACAGGGCACCACCTATTGCACATGGAATTTGTCTTGTTATTTAAAATCTTGTTAGTTCACCCTTCAGTGCCGTCTTTAAATGTTGGCTCATCCCTCTTTCATTTCTTGCGCTTTTTTTATTTTCTTTGACATGAAGTTATGCAGCGTTATTCACCGAGTCCTAGCTGGAAAAGCCACCGGGCGGCTCCGGATCGGGGGACTCAGGGTCGTCCTGGTCGTCTGAGGGCAGATGGACGCGCTGCTCGTCCATGCGCTTGGCCTGCACCCTCTGGATTAGACTGAAGAAGTCTTCATCAGGCACTGTGGGGGCGTGGGGGCCTGCTTCTGGTGGGGAGCACCGCTGGTCATCAATTCTAGAGGACTACAGTCAGAGAGATGGATACATTTCGAGTGTAGAAGCAAACGTGGCACAGCATTGTGGCGTGTTACCTGGGCAACTTCTTCTATTCCTTGCACGACAATCTCAATTATAAGACTATTAATTAAGAATTTAAGAGGATTAAGGAGTGTCGTGTGAGTTGTAGCCTCACCTGGCACTTGATAAGCATGTTGAAGAAGTCATCGCTGGGTTCTTGATGGTCTCCCTCACCCACCAGGTGTCCCAGGTTGTTGTGAGTGATCCTCAGTCCTGGAAGGTTACCAACATTGACCCGCTGGTCATCTAGACGGCGGCTCTGGGAGCTAGCGATCAAATCAAACAGCTCCTCAGTCTGGGGGGAAGTGGTAATAGCAGGATCTAGGAGAAAAGAGAGGAGTCGGGTTATAAAAAATAAAAAAAAGGAGTGCATGTATATTTTAGAATAGTCAATAAAGGGCCCAATAGTTTTTGGAAAACTGTTCTCAACCAACCTATTATTTCGTTCAGGGAGGGCACGGAGTTGGCACCACCTTCTCCGTTGTCTCCGTTCTGTGGCTCATCAAGATGGCAGCGCTGGTCATCCATGCGGCTGCTCTGGAACTTGCTGAGGAGGTCAAAGAAGCAGTCTTCATCGGACGGGTCACGGCCCAGCTTCTGATAAAAAAAATGACAGGTTGGTAGAACACTCTCGTTATTGGTCAGCACTAGACTGAACATGGATAGTACAGGAGAAATTCTGCCACTTTTCTAGTTAGCTAGTCTCTCTGATTTTGCTGGACTTCCTAATTATGTTGAACCATTCCTAGACACAAGAAATATGATCTGCAGATCTGCATGACGACGATGGGGATTTTCAAGGCGGCCAGCTTGTGGATGAGAAAAATAATCCGATTAACTCACATGGGCTGGCCTTGGCCTAGATAGTGAAGGTGGTACAATATCATAAAATGTCATGTAAAAATAAACAACCCATATGTATTTAAGTAAAATGGCCCACATAGTGGCACCCTGTAAAAGCAGATATAGCAGTATCCGCCATACACCACAGAGCATGTTGATCATTTATAACTTGAATGTGATTGAATATTAATGTATGTAGTGCCACGTTGTGATAGTTGTACTGTTTTTGTTATATTTTTGATTTATTTAGTGTATTGGCATAATAAGACAAAAGTAATTCAAAACATTTTCATTGGTTTAAACGTTCACACTTGAGCAGTGCAGGAAATTAGCATATAGCTCGAATCAATGATCCGCCGATCAATAATTAAATCACTAACTGACTAAATGCTATTCATTTGTTACATCCTAACAGCCAGTCAGCCTCTGACGTGCTTTAACACCCAGAGGTGCTCTGTCACATCAAACTGAACGATGTTCCCTCCTTCAGTGTCACAGTGTAGCTAATGTGTTTAAAAACATACGCATGAAAAATGTTTTGGCTACCAATCCACTGAGCCAGCAAAGCAGATGTGGAATGTATTCTGTTTGAACAGAGCTACTAAAATATTCTGGCAATCAGTCTGCGACGTTATGATACCAAATGAGGACAGCAGCAATAAAAGGAGCTGAGTTGTAACGTTGAGCGAAAATAACAAAGAATAAGCTGCTGACCAACTGAAAAATCGGAGAACATATAAAACTGCCAACAATTTATTATAAATATCAGACAAAGCAATATCAATATAATTTAATTTTAAGAAGTAAATAAACTAAAAGCAAATTAGTTCAACTTCTACAATAGGCGGAAATTCCTCCCAATTTCAAAAGGCTCTACTTAGAAATGTCTGGGGTCAGTTCCAAGAAGAGGTTTACTATAAACCTGGATAACCCCGAAAAGTGTTTTACTCAGCAAAGTCAAACAGATAAATAATTAAAACTGCCTTTTGGAATTAGAATTGGGAAATGGAAGAGTTTTCTTTCTTAACCATTTCTACAACATGCATCTCGATTGTGAGCAAAACTAAAGAATGAACCAATTAAATCTCAACAGTAATTTTCCACTCATTAAAATAAAGCAACATATACTGAAATTGTGAGAAAAAAAACATATTATCTAAGCATCATCAACTTAAGAGTTTCTATATATACTATATAGAATATTCATATGATAAATATAATTAAAGAAAGACTTAAAGTAGTCATAATTGAAGACCAACAAAATATTAAACTACATTATACAGGTCAGTTCATAGCTAAATATCATAGATACAGTATCATATCATTCTGCAATTAATCAAGTTTTTTTCTTAAACTGACTTAACGTTAATTAACTATACTAACCATGGATCAGGACTCAATTGAACTAGTCATACTTGACAAGACAACACACACTTTAGTGAAGATGAGCAACAATCACTACATTGCAGAATCAGTTTTTAACAGCGGGTTAACGGGAGACGAGGTAACTGTAAGCATCACAGATCTAACAGCTCTTTGACGATCCTTCTCTCCTCCGTCTTAACAAACTTCCCCCATTAACATTCACAATGAACAAGTTCAACAATATATACCACAAGCCAGAAAAATGTATCTCTAACATCTCTAACACCAACTCCTGGATGAAGTTGAAATCATTTCGCCTCACAGCAAGATGAGAAGTAGGTCAGCGTCAGCAGACAGCTGATTTCACTCACATTTTCTCCCCTAGAACTCTTTTTCTGATGGAAATCAAACCAAGCTTCAAACAAAACTGAGCTTTTACTGATTATCATAAAAAGCTCTTCATTTACACTGCATCAACTCCCTGAAAGTGAGTAAAATAAAGATACACAAATACATACACAGTAACATGTCCTAAAGATCTAAAAGAAAACAAAGTTAATAACCTCTGTTTTTCAAGCTGTAAAACATAAATGAAATATCTTACCAGCAGCACTTTTTCTTTGTCTCAATCTATCCCTCTCTCTCTCTTATTCCTCTCTGAGCTCTCTTTCCCTCTTGCTCTGTCCTCACACCTCTGTCTCCCCTACTTTCACCCACCACTTCTCTCTCTCTCTTTCTCTCTCTCTCTCTCTCTCGCTTTGCTCCCTGGCTGTGCTAGACTCCCTCTCCTGTTTTATCCCTCTGTTCCAGCCTTCTCTTTATCTCGACCATCCTCTCTCTCTCTCCCTCTCCCCCTCTCTCTCCCTCTCTCCCTCCCTCTCCTGCAGGCCATTTCTGTGCTGTTCATCCACTGTGGGAAAACAACTCATTATGGGAAGCTAGGAGGGGGGGGGAGGGGGGGGGTTGACCCTGTGGGGAGGGTAGCAGCTCTGTGATGAAGGTCACATTAGCAGCATAGGGGTGAGCTGGGGGGGAACAAATGGGAGGAAGGGCGAAAGGGGGTTGAAGAGATGGGAGCAGGGGTACAGTCATGAGAAAATTGCATGCCAACGTTTGCAGCCAGCAGAGATCAAAAACTAAATTGACAAGAACCACCAATGTCGGCACTCAACTCTGTCAAAAAACCTTCTATAATGTATTCTCATAACAAGGGGATATCTTCCGACAAAAAAAAAAAAAAAATCTCCCATGGGATTGTTATCTACTTGCTATTGACCCACTAATCAGCTGTGACTTATAGCGGTTTCTGTCCTTGGCCCAATGATCTCTGTGTGGATCTCTTCACTTCCCTCTCTGTGTTGTCCAATTAATCAAGTAGGCCAAAGGGACAGAACAAGAGAGAAAGAAACATGTGATGAAGATGAGAGAGAGAGAGAGAGAGAGAGAGAGAGAGAGAGAGAGAGAGGAAATAAAGGTAGGACACGAGTGAGAGTAGGTGGGAAATTAAGTTGTGTGTGAAAGGGAGGGAGGGGGGGCTGAATGTAGGACATTTAGAATATATCAATATTGCACTTTATAACCTGTTGTGTTCAAATCTTAATTTATTACAGAGGAAGTATAAAGGAAAACTTAACCTAAAATTAAAAAAAAAAGACCATGTGATACGGGTAGAAAGCTCCAGATTGAGCAGGGAAGTACAAGATTGTTTTATCAAATGCTGTTGAATTGTCAAGTTTTAGGCCAGCATTGATGGGAAGACCATGTGACACGGCCAAAAGCTACAAAACAAGAGAGATAGTTGATCTCGAGTTGACAGTTCATTCAATATCATGTTTCAGTCAATCTATAAAAAGCTAAAGATTGAATCCCTTCCTTTAAAATGCGTCACCGATCGATTGGCAACCAATATTGGCATCAATATTGTAGTTGTCCAATTAGATTTTTGTTGGTTGTTGCACCCTGACGTGATTTACAACGGGTTCTTAAGACATAGCAATGCGAGAATGGGAACTTTATTCTGATAACTAAACTAATCATTCGATAGTTCCAGAAAGTTAGAACACCATTTATTTTTTAACTGCTCCTAATGATACATCCTAAAAAAGAAATAATCACAAATTCTAACTTTAGGAAAGAGTGTTCACAGACACACAGCTGGCTTTGAAGAGATTGAAAAAGGGGGCATGCTTCAAAGTCACCAGGATTACCAACATTTAGCTCTCCGGGCCCTTGTGATGAACTACCATCACGCATCCCAGTAATCTTCACGCTTTTCCAGTGTGTCAGCTGGCTGATTACAACAATTATCATTGTCACAGAAGCAACACATGATGAGGTGCTGTGGGGGCAAAGCATTGTGGGGATACAACATCTGTGAAACGGCATATTCATTAAGAATCTGGCTCACAGCAAATGGAGCACTGTTGGCTTTTAACGAGAAGACACCTTTCACACTGTATCTGACTTCTAACATAATGCTGTATAACCTCATGGGAAATTAAGGGAGGTGTTCTCAATTTAAGCTCTGTAATTTATATCATTTTCTCTTTAAAGCAGAAGCCCTGAAGACATTTTGGACAGGGAATTAACAGACAAGAAGGGGAAAAAAAGGTAGTTAGCTGAATTCAGCAGTCAGCGTTTCAGGTCCCTGTGATGCTTTCTAGGAGAAAAAAATAAAACTATCTTTTCTAAGGTGGGCTCATAGTGATTGAATTAAGAGGCTTTAATTTAGGGCAAATGTGAACTAGGGCCCGTTATCACACATTTTGGTGGGCTGCTTAAAAATAAAATTGTAGAGCTTCAGCAGTCTTTCTTTTCTGTTGTCAGCAAAATATAAAAGAAAAATGCATTTTTGAATTGCCCCATCCACAGGCTGTTTAACTAAGTCTCAAAACTTTCCACTACTTTCATTTTAATAATTCTAGAAACTTGACAGTGTTATGACTGAAGCTATGTGTGGTGTCAGAATGTGCCAAATTTACATATTTAGAATCACAGTTTCAATTAAACATCAGTTCCAAATTATTAAACAATATGGGAAATATCTTTTCAGAATACTATGACATACTTCAGGGGGCTGAAGAAGAAATGATTATAAGGCTGAAGCCAAAAATAGATGTTACAAACATCTTTGCAGGAATAGTTTGACATTAGAATGCACTTTTATATTTTTTATTTTTATGGTAAATATGCAGGGACTGCTACCAGTCGGTTAGCTTAGCAATAAGACTTGAAACAGGTAGCTGTCCGTAGGTAGGCTTATATCTGGCACAGCCTAAGGAGCAAACTTTGTTCAGAGTAGGAAGCTAAAGAGAAAATGAACTGCAGCTACTCACTGGCACTGGAGGCGGGACTTGCACGGTGATGTCATCGGTGTCTACAGGAGAGTCCAACCATGGCCTTTCATCTGAGGACTGACTGTCAGGATAGCCTTTTCTTTTGCCTGGCTGGGACAGCTGACTCTTGGATCTCCCGGGTTCCAAGTCTTGGTTCTCTCCATTCTGCAGTAAAAGAACACATTGTTAGAGCGGGATTTATAATTCTTTGGGGAGAGAATTCTTTGGGCCACATTTACAGGCACATGTTTCCTGAAGTGAAATGTGAGGGAGATAGTTCACCTTATCCGAAGAGTACTTCCAAAGCTCTACACTGTCCATGCTGTTTCGCTTGGTGAATTTGGGTCTTGCGCCTACAGCAAAAAAAAACAAAAAAACCATACAAAAATAAAAAAAGCTTATTACATAACAATTAAAACAACTTATCTCACAACTGAAAAATCCTTCAAGCAGTTTAGCAGGGAATTAAATCAACCATGCGGGGTGCTCTTTGTCGGTTCTCATGTCAACATTGGTCCCATGATGTTCGCTGTGGATATGAGGTTTAGGCAGACAACCAAACAATCTGAATAGGAGTCTGTTTGCCAGCTACGCACCAGAGAGTGAAATGTAGGACATGGGTGTGAGCTTCTGCCCGGAGAACACAGAACACAAAAGCCAGACTGACTGTACAGATAAAGACTGTACAGTTTCTACACGCTTCTTTTTATATGTATCAAATGCTACCTATCAATTGGGGTGAATCTATAATGATAATAATACATTTTATTAGTTGAAGACAATGTTGACTAAAAACTGTGCTTTAAACTGCGGGCAAAGTCAAAAATTTCCATCGTGTCCAAAAATGTACACACTCATTGCTTTGTGTCACATTTAGCCTCAGTTCAGACATAACACAGACACAGTCAGTCTGTTATGTCTGCCTCACCTTAAGTTGGTTTTAGATTTAAATGGCCACCTTGTGTACACACACACACACACACACATTCCAATTAGCTTGCTCTAGCACACACGTTATTTTTGTCAACATGGTTAAAAGTGCAGAAACTAAATAGTCTGCTGGCTGCAGTTTTATGGTGATTTGTTAATGCTTAACCCTCACACATTCCTAATATCAAAAATGTCCTCGAGCAGATGGATTTTATTTTCTTACTATTTAAGTGAGATGGGAGGGACACAGACACACACACACACACACACACACACACACACACACACACACACACACACACACACACACACACACACACACACACACACACACACACACACACACACACACACTATCTTAATCTCCCGTGCCCTCTTCTGTGCTATGGCTAGGGACACTGAGTAACTTGCTTACACAGTGTTAAAGAAAGCAGGTTACGTAAGTTTTCAGTTCATTGAGTCACTATTTCTTCTTTTAATATGTATTTTTTTGTTTGTTTTACAAAACATATAATTGTATGAATTTAAATATTCTACATTATCCAAATATTTTGCATAACAAATCATAAAGAGAGAAGCAAAGATTAATGTAAATACTTAATTCAATTTACAGTAACCCTAAAAGCAATGGACCTTTGACACAAGCTTATGTGTTATGTACAAACTACTCTCGTTGTTTTTAAATGACCATAAATCCTCTGACATTTAGCTTGGTCTGTGTAAAACCAACATTGTCTCATTATCTGAGAAACTACAATTTGTGGGAACAAAGATAATGTAACGTTTACCGACACTTTCACAAGAGGAGTTTTCAAGTATAATTCTATTACTATCATTCAATAGAGGGTTTATGAACATACAGTAAATGCTGGGTTCTCTTAATTCAGACTCTCACACTCAGTGGATTTGTATGTGTGTGCACTTTTGTTTAAAGGAAAAGTTCAACCAAGTCTGGGAAAAACACTTATTTGCTTTCTTGCTTAGAGAGATTGATAGCACTCTCAAGTCTGTTAAATTTGAAGCGGTAGCTAGTTAGCTTAGCTTAGCATAAAGACTGAAAACATAGGGAAACAGCTTGCTTGAAACAGTTTGAAGGTTAATAAATCTGCCTACCAGCACCTCTAAAACTCTCCATTAAACACATTTAAGTTTGTATATAAAGGTAAAAATAACTTGTAGTGTCACCTTGCATCTCAAATTCTGAACTGGAAGGCGAAAGGTCGCTCTCATTGACCCCCAGCGCCTCCATCAGCTGCTCCACATTCATTCTGGCTGTCAGTTCCCCATTTCTGTCTCCAATCTGAGGAAGAAATTAAGAGGCAGGGACAAAGAGACAAGCGAAAACAGATGAGTCGAATAGGTTGAATGCAAGAAGGTTTGAATTTACCAAAGATAGATTTTTTTTTAGTATAAAAGAATGAACTACATTTGTAAAAAGATGTAAAAATAGTCTCACTTCTTTAGATATGTCCAGGTGCTTTCGGGCATAGTGGAGAGCTTGTTTGTGGTTCTGTAAAGACACGTATGCATTTCCCAGACTCCAGCAGGCACGGCCCTCTCCAACTCTAATGAGACATGAACATACAGACAAATGTTTAAAAAAAATAACTATTCCTTTGCTCATGCATGACTGTGTGCATGCATAGATAGAGATATTGCTCAGTCTACCTGTCAGTAAGCTCCTGGGCTATGTACAGGTGTTTCAGGTGGTAATCTATGGCCCTTTCATACTGCTGCAAAAGAGTGTAGGTGTTTCCAAGACTGTAACAGGCCTGAGCCTCCATCACCTGGTCCCTCAGCTGCCTGGACAGCTGCAAAGTTTTCCTATAGAAAAATAAACAGAGGAATAAATTGAGTGAAGGAAACATAAGTGAGTATGGGAAGTGAAAGGGAAAGGGAGAAAAATATGAAAAAATATTCTTACAGAACTTTGTGTTTTAAAGGGTTTTCTTGTCATGTATCAGAATGTTTGTCATCTTTTAATTGCTACTTCAGTCATATTTTTTATTTTTCTGAAATTGGTTCAGTTCACCTTCCCTCCACTAGATGTCAGACTCTCCTCTTTCCTCACCTGTAGTATTCAGTGGCCGTGTTGAACTGGCCCAGGAATATCAGGGCATTGCCGAGGTTACTGTAGGCTCGCCGTTCTGCCGCTTTGTCCCCAAATTCTTTGGCTATGGATAATCGCTGTGAATGACAGAGTGCAAAGGTCAAGTCAAACTAAATTAGCACAACATCTTAAAGATCTCTCTTAATTATAGCAGCTAATTGTGAAATGTTAACTTCTCGAGTAATTTCACCTTACTTTGCCCTATGTTTTTTTTTTTGTACAAGCAGATGCAATTACACAAGTTCATGTTGAAAGCTCTGTTGGGCACACGATTCCATGAAAAGATGTGCTGCTGCAGCAGAAGAGCATCAAATCATTTGATCCGAATCCCTTTAACAGAAGTGTGCTGTCCTCTGTGGCACACTTGTAGATTTGTAATGGGGAAGAGATGAGAGGCCGGCTTCTCCCATGAGGAAACAAGTGGTTAACAATGAAGAGTGACAGAAAAGATCGGGAGAGAGAGCATGAAGCCATGCCTGTGACTGATTCTCCAGGAAACCAATTTCCTCCATTTTTTTTCAATGAGAGGTTATCAATCTCTGTACACAGGCTTGCTTCAGGGTGAGCTGTATAGTGATCCACTGAAAAACTCACCAAGATGTTATTTACTCGCAAGACACAGATTTCAATGAAACACTTTATTGTCTTTAGCCTCCATCCCTGTCGTTGCACTCACTGCCACCCATGCAATATCCACAACTCTGCTATTTGTACTAATTCAGAAGGTAAAAGGTACAATACATTGACAAAAGGAAGTCCCTCCTTTACTCTCAAACTGTCTGTGCATTGGAGAGTCTGCTATTTAGCATGTAAATTTCAGTCAGACTACAAAGCAAACTGGGTAAGATCTTTTCTCAACAAGAGGCAAATGCACAATAGCCTGCTTCTTCACCAGGTAAATAGCCACTTGTTTGCTTATGGGCTGCACGTCAGAAGCACACAAAAGATGGTGAACACGACAATGGTCTGCAGATTTATTGTGTGGGACTATCGCTTCAGGGAGGGCAATCCCTGGCTAGGATGTCACACAGGATGTGCACAAGCCACTGAAAAACATCAGCAAACCACATTTTATTGTGCGTGTTAATGGTTTGGACAAGGCAAACCAAACATGTGTACATAAAACAGGAAGATGTGTTAATGTTCACAGTATTTGTGAAACCTGATCTAATTAAGGGGGAGATGAAAAAATATTTAAAAAAATCTATATCAAAACTGCACTTGTGTCTCTTAATCTGTATTTCTACTCCCATTAAGTGAGATCCAGTTCCTGAATAGCTGGAAGGATAATGACCTTGTGTCAAAAGAAACGTAAGGCTGTTGACATGGCGACGCGAGGTCACTGCTCTGTTCTGGCACCACAACAAGGCCGATAACTCGTATCTAGTGCTATTAATACGATGTAAACATCTTGTTTTTCTCACCTGACGGTGGAACTTGATAGCTTCGACAAAGTTTCCCAGCAGGTAGTGGGTGTTGCCCAGGTTCCCATAGGCCCTCCCCTGAGCAGCTCGGTCTCCAAGTTCTTTGACCAAACACAAGTTCATCCTACAGACAGAAGTGAACACCAATTTAGTAGCAGTATGTAAATGATGTTAAAGTAAACGTGTTAACATTACACAATATCAAAATATAAGTCTATAATACTCTCATAAATATGTGTAAACAATGGTAGATGTTTACTGTGATTAGTTATGAAACACAATACATGCTAATCGTATTTCTTTTTGCATATGAAATAAAAAAGGACTAACTTGGCCTGTAATATGTACGATGTATCTATGTATGAGTCCTCTCTTTTACCTTGACAGTTTCTCTATTTCATGGTAACTGCTCCATTGTTAAAAAATGGCTTTAGTAAGGCCTTGATAATTGCTCTGTGGGATGAGATATTATTATGGGTTTATAATGTTTCATTTATCCAGGCAATGCCAAATATGTCTGCTGTTTTAAGAACCGTCCTGCTTTACATTTCTGGAGTGATTTATGATTTTTATGGAGTTGGATTTTCCGAGTGAACCATCAGAAAGTATTTAAACACATGTTTTCTGAATTTTGCTGCTTTAATATAATATCATCAACATTTGTATCTTAACACTGATCTCCACATGATCCACAAAATTGAAGTGTACTATATTTGTTGCTTTATTTAATTACATAATTTATTAGGTATGGTTTTTTAACAGATGGATTTTTTTAAGTGTTAAGGATGAAAAAACGCTTTTGTCTAGCCAAGACTGAGCAACCCAATGACACATTTCTGACAAACTGTAGTACTTTTTAGCTGTGAAGGGAAGATCTTGTCAAAAGAACAGCAGTGTGTAGTGTTTCACAAAACTGGGCTATGAGGCAGATTGGCCTGAAGGAACCGCTTTACACAGACATGAGCCCGGGGTTTGCCAGAAGGCATTTGTAACACTGAGAGCATGGAGTAAATTATTCTGTAGTTCTGATGAAAATAAACTGAAATCTTCAGCAAAAATGTAGATTCACTTTCTGTTGAATACTGAACCAACTAATCATCAATTCTCACAGCAGCCCAGCTGTAAAGTTTGACAGTGGCAGCATTCTGTGGGGTTGCTTTTTAGCATCAGGGACTTAAGAGTATTGTGAAAATAAATGGAATAATGGATAGTAGCAAATTCAAATAAATGTTATTCTGTATATAAGTGAGCTAGATCTCAGGAGAGGTAGCTTTGAGCAAACAAACTGGCTACATAGGAAAAATCAAGTCTGGACTGCTTCTTGACAAGAATTGTGAAATTTAAAAACACATCAAGATGTGCCCTGCAGCAACACATGTATTCAATAATAATGTAAGGGTTAGTAACTGCCAGAGGTGAGTCAAAGTAGGGATCAAATGAGTGACAAGATGTCTGTATGGATTTTTTTGAAAAGCAAAATATTCTAAATCCATCAATTTTGTGGATTTTTTTGCATTAAATCCATTTTGACACCATGACATGCAGTTAAGCTCACTTGTCCAGGCTACCACTGTAAATTTGATTTTCTGTATTAAACATCCATCTGTGTACGAGTTCACTACTCATCAATACGTACTCATAAAAGCCAGTAGCCCTTTGCAGAGTGTCTCTGACATCCGGAGGCAGATCCCCTGGTTCCTGTGTGCAGCCCCATAACTGTTGTTTGCCCTTTGCATGAAACACGTTGCCTATGTTATACAGCGCTCTGGCCTCTCCGACCTGCAATCAGACAACACAACGCAAACAACACAACACAAATGAGAAAGGTGAAACAAACTGAGAAAGGCTGCATAAAGATCTAGCTCTCGATATCAAGATGATAATTGTCTTTCTGTGTCATTTCCTCGATACTAATCATTTTTTGAAAATGATTAGTATCGATGATGTGTTTAATTTTATAATGCTCGGAAGTAAACTGCACGGTATAAAAATACTGCATATACCGTACATGTAAAATGTAAATGTCTCAAATGTGATTAAAGTTTGATGGGGTAAATTAGCAAATAAACAATTTTAGACTATGAATTAGAAAACATGCATATTACCTTGTCTCCTTGCTCCTGAGAAATGTCCAGGTGTCTTTGACAGCACACCACAGCCTCATCAAAGCGCCCCAACACTTTTAATGTGTTACCAAGGTTACCACTGGCCTTTCCTTCTCCAATTCTGTCTCCTATCGTTCTGAGAAAGCAAAAACACACATTTTTGATATTCAGTGGTGGGAGCAACAGTTTTTTTTGTTGTTTTTTTTCTAATGCAAATGTCACCTAGTGAAACAATATCCATTAAGGTTCTCTAAGAAGATTTAATTAGGAGACGCAGTACAGCACATTTTTAATTGGCTGCTTACATATATGTCCAGGTCCCAGAGGCCCTGGTGAGTCTGTAATGTAACAATGTAAATCCTCCTGGGGGTCTTTGATCAGTTCCCCGCTGAAGAACCAGCTGCACTCACTGCAGGGGTCCACATTACTCACATAAGCTAAATATCCAGCTGGTTTTGTTGACTGTTGCTATTAGAAAGTCCCCTCACTTTTTCTTGGAATTTTCATTGTCTAACTCAATGTCAATATGCTAAAATTATTAAAGCTCTTTATGCATCTGGTCTGGATATACAATGGAAGAATCATTATTATATCATTCCTCTTTTAGAGAGCTCTGAGTGCATAAATGAGCTGACTTGTGTTGTGAATAACTATAACCCAGCTTCAAAGTTTTCTTTATTAGACAAAATCATTAAGCTATTATCAGGCCACTACTAAAATGATTCATGTTTTCTAATTAAACTGCAATCAGGCCACAGAGCTAGCCAATCTATTTTAGTGCCTGTTAAGTGCTTCAAGCCCCCACTGCAAACAAGCACCAACAAATATGCATTCAGTGCCTCATAAACTTCCCTTTCTGTCCGGGGCTCATTTGGTTTTGAATGCTGGGATAAACACATACAGGCCTTTCTTCAAGACTGGAGAGGGTGATTTGTAAAAACAAAATATTGATGTTTACTGTTGATCATGTAGAGTCAAATTACAAGCAACATTCAGGCAAGATTTCCAACACCTAATATCTGACTGGATGAAAATACCAGTACTACCAATACTAAAGTTCAAATTAAAAAGGGAAATTTTGCAGATTTTCAACCAGCTTTGCATCGTTGCACCATGGTTGGTTTGTGCAAGTGAACTATGTCTGGCTGTCCTACGTGTTACAAGCGGCGGGAGCCAAAAACTAATTTATGGGGCGACTGTGGCTCAGTAGTACAGCAGGGCGGTCCTTCAATCAGAGGATCGGCGGTTTGATATTCCCCGAGTCTGTGCCGGCGGTGTATGAATAGGTATTGATGTTAATGAGAGTCCTGATGGGCAGGTGGTACCTTTTGCATGGTAGCCCCTGCCATCAGTGTATGAATGGGTGTGAATGGGTGAATGATGACATGTAGTGTTAAAGCGCTTTGAGTGGTCGGAAGACTAGAAAAGCGCTGTACAAGTACAAGTCCATTCCCATTTATTATTCACACAGTGGTTAGTAAATTGCACAGTTCACTTTTTCTAAAAGTAACGTTTGGTGAAGGTCATACGTTTGTTCCAGTCTCTAAATCCAACTCACTAGTTGGATTGTGTATCGCTCCATAAATGCAGGTTGGTGCTAAAAAACAGCATGCACATTTTGCATTGTCTGGATAAATAAAAAAACATGAACCCCTAATAATATCACATTCCTCAGGGCAATTATCAAGACCCTATTAAAGCCATTTTTTTTTAACAAGTGAGCAGTTAACATCAAATAGAGAAGATGTCAAAGATGAAAGAGAGGACTCGTACATGATTACAAGGTAAATATTATAGGCTAAATTAGTCATTTTTTATTATTTTATATGCAAAAAGAAATACAGTAACTAATACTTTGATCAGCTCAAAACAAGTAGTGCCAACTTTAACTATGCAGTATTATAGCAGCTATTAAAAAGACCAATGCTCACCTGGCCAAAGTAAGGTCATGTTTGTGGTATTCCAGGGCTTTGCCGTACTCTTTAAGGTAGAAGTAGGCATTGCCCAGCTGGCTGTAGATGGCACTGAGGGTCTTCAGGTCTTCTGTGCCGACTTGCACGGCCGCCTCAAAAAACGCTGTCCCCCCTTTAAAGTCCCCCGCCTTGCACAGCCGCTCTCCTTCCAAGGCCAACTCCAAGCAAGAGGCCTCCATCCTTAAATGGTGTAGAGACGCAAACACATACATACAGGGAAAGAAGGAAAACATTATCAACATTGTTTCTCCTTAAGCTGTGCGGCGGTCCGTTGTAAAAGCCTGTGGTTTCTCGACCTCTCCTGACTTTTCCCTTATTTTTTAATCATCTGGATTTGATGCAGTCTTACGTGTGGGGAAAACAGACATATCAATTAAATAAGAATTGGATAATGATATTGACAATTATTATTGTGGCAGTGTAATATCTTCTCAGGGTGAAGTATCACCATGACAACAAGGTCTGTAGTTAAATCTGTGGACTGTTGCCTTAGCAACTGAGTCTAAGGATGAGGGATGAGCACCTTGAAAAGGTGTTGCACTTTTCACTCATTATGTCGGATTTAAAAAGACAAAGTTGATTTGCATTATTGGCTGACATATATCAAGTTGATTGCTAACAGAGATTAAAGGAAACCTTGAATTCTTTCTATGAAAAGATATTAGAGTAAATCATTAACTGATATTGTTCATCGTCCATGTGACTGTGAATAAAATGAATTCCTGTGTCAAAACGTGACCATCCAAGTGTATCTCTGCTCTCCTACATTGCTAAGATGAAATATAATAGAAGCAACACGTTTCCAGAGATATATTAAAAGGCTAAGTCGAGAGGAGTCTTCCTACCAACTCTACAATGCCTTTGTCACCATGGCAACTGCTGGCTCAATGAAGCTGACTCAGGGAGTGTAAAAGAAATGTTAACTTACTGTCTATCGATAAAGGTACAATTCAATCACAAGTATCTGATGGAACCTATTTCAAAAATATGAAAAGAAAGAATCATAGAGCTAGGCCTATAGAGATGCTGTGCACAAAAAAAAACACAAACTTTTTTTGACATGTTTTTTCAAAATAAATCAGAAACCAGGCGTAATGTGAGAGGAATTTCAAAAGAAAATATCATCATGCACCAAAGTATTGATATATCAAACCAAAAGTGTGTGTGTGTGTGACCATAAAACATGTACCTGTGTGTACTACCACACAGTACATGGAGAGAATTTCCATACAAACTCACAATATGCATAACAAGGCCTGGTCAGAGAGTTGCATCCAGAAAGTATACACCCCAGACTCTTTGTATAATCCAAGATAAACTAAAGGCCATCCGATTTGGCTCTAGCTCTAAATTCCAGATACGGTACTAGAATGTAGAGTTAAGCAAGGATTATCCTCAAATCTAATCTGTTTTACACATGGCACCATTGAAAAGTATAGCATGGAGATACTCAGTGCCATATGTAGTTTCACCTGCAGCTTTAGTAGAAAACACAAAGCGTCCAATTGTTTCATAGGTACATTAGAGAAACCTCCATCTTTTTACACTCCTTATCTCCCATGAAGTATAAATCGCTGTTATTTATTCTCCATGTACACTGGTCAGTGACCCATCTTATTTTTGTATCTATTTTTTTATTGATCTACCTGTTCCCCTTTTCTTTATATTGCCACATTGCAATACCTCATCATCCATGATTATGTTCAGGGACACAGGAATGTTTACATCATTTCAGTTGCAGCCAAACTAATATTTTAGGTCACCGACAAAGACAATTAAGACTGTGAGTGAAGAGGAGGTTAGAGACCTATAAGTATAAAGAATGGGTGCATTACATTTATTTGGAGTGACTATTGTCACTCCAAATAAAAAGATGTATTACTGAGGTGTTATGTCCATGTCCTTTTTTTTGTTTTGTTCATTTATCTATTGTTATCTATTGTGAAAAATTTGTAAATGCTTAAAACAAATAATGTAGCAACTACATACATACTGTTTAAAAGTATTTACCAGTTTTTCACTTCCAAATAATGAAAATTTCCAAAAGCTCAGATTCTTCATTCAGTAAATGGGTAAATTGGTATCTTTCAATCAACCTAAACCAGTTTAACACGCCCCAAAGGGTATTTTTAAGCTGCTAAAACAGGGTCACTGTACCTGAACGCATCGTGTGCCTGCTCTGCTAATGTGCTGCTAATGCTACCCCTCCTGTGCCGACACAGGGCAAGGCCATGTCTCGCCATACGAGCTTGCCAGAAATGTAACTAACGACATGAACTAAATTCCATTCAGGTGCGTCAGTACGCTGCAGGCACAATATCTGAGTCCTTCCACTAATTAAAAAAAAAAAAAACTCTATCCCTGTATTGATCTACCTGTTCCCCTTTTCTTTATATTGCCACATTGCAATACCTCATCATCCATGATTATGTTCAGGGACACAGGAATGTTTACATCATTTCAGTTGCAGCCAAACTAATATTTTGATTCCTTAAATGTAATAAAGCACAATTCATTCAGAACAAGCCCTTATGTATTTTGTAGCCTGTTTGCCCTTTTGTAGTCAAAGTAAATTGTAAATGCAAATGTCTCCTCTGTCTTACTGTTTGCCCAACACCAAAAGGGATGTATTGCAGCAGGTACTTAACAGTTATTTACATTACCAACATGATATTCTGGTAAAATGATCTCAACTTGTCCTGATCTGGAATCAGTGTGCACCAATGTCAGTTGGTTTGTAAAAACCTTGATTGGCAAGCAACAAAAGCATCACATAACCGGTCCTACGCAGTGTTGAAGCGGTACCTTTGTTTTTGCTTGGTTCGTGTTTTGTCCACATACACCTGTAGCTCCAAGTGTAACGGCCTGATCATAGCTTGTGGTCGGGGTCCACAGTAGACCAGTCTGCACATAGCTCTCTCTGCTCCGGTCAGAGGGCAAGGCTGAGATGCCATGAGGGCAAGGGTTAACAAGACAAGCTACGGTCAAAAAAACAGTGAGAGCTACAGTGCATTCCAGCAGTACACTTGTCATTGATAGTGCAGTGCTGAGACGTTAAGTGATATCAGCTGATACAGCTAATTGAGATGATTTTTTTTCAGTTTGAAAGTCCATGTTGTCCATTGGATAACTTCAGCAATGTTGCAGAAAACCTGGACCCAACCAAACTGGAATTGTAGACACGGTCCCACAGCAGCCAAATATCACATCTGCTTCTCAAGTCTTCGAGAATGTTCTAAAAACTTTACGATGAACCTTCCACTCCCACAGTTAAGTGGGAATGGTAGAAAATCCCACGAAAGAGCAGTTCCAGCCACAGTTGTGTTTATTAGCAAAAACATGTTGATTCAACAGTTTACGGGCATGTTTTACTAATCCAACTGAATTTAATCAAGAAGTTGTCCGTTGCTGTAATGTCATTCAGTTCTCACTGTCCCCAACAGAAATTTGTCCTCCTTTTTCATCCTCTCAGCTCTGACAGCAAGATCCATTGTTCTGACTCGCCATAACAAGCCACACTTTGAAAGAGGGAGTGTGTACTGCAGGGGAACAATTTGGGTGAGAGCAGGGC
Organism: Anoplopoma fimbria; assembly: GCF_027596085.1. Lineage (NCBI taxonomy): Eukaryota > Metazoa > Chordata > Actinopteri > Perciformes > Anoplopomatidae > Anoplopoma > Anoplopoma fimbria. The sequence continues at coordinate 13,646,120 of NC_072462.1, read as the reverse complement.
TACAGTCAGGCACGACAAAGCCAGTGAGACACTTCTAAGCTTGACCATCGCTCCAATGAGAGACAGAGAAGACGGATGAGAGAGAGAGAGAGAGAGAGAGAGAGAGAGAGAGAGAGAGAGAGAGAGAGAGAGAGAGAGAGAGAGACAATTGCTAATCCAGTGACCTCCACCTCCTTGGTAGTGACAACGCAGTGAACTGATTGGCCCAGACTAATCCAACTCTGCTGACACTGACACATTTATCAGGTCACCGACAAAGACAATTAAGACTGTGAGTGAAGAGGAGGTTAGAGACCTATAAGTATAAAGAATGGGTGCATTACATTTATTTGGAGTGACTATTGTCACTCCAAATAAAAAGATGTATTACTGAGGTGTTATGTCCATGTCCTTTTTTTTGTTTTGTTCATTTATCTATTGTCATCTATTGTGAAAAATTTGTAAATGCTTAAAACAAATAATGTAGCAACTACATACATACTGTTTAAAAGTATTTACCAGTTTTTCACTTCCAAATAATGAAAATTTCCAAAAGCTCAGATTCTTCATTCAGTAAATGGGTAAATTGGTATCTTTCAATCAACCTAAACCAGTTTAACACGCCCCAAAGGGTATTTTTAAGCTGCTAAAACAGGGTCACTGTACCTGAACGCATCGTGTGCCTGCTCTGCTAATGTGCTGCTAATGCTACCCCTCCTGTGCCGACACAGGGCAAGGCCATGTCTCGCCATACGAGCTTGCCAGAAATGTAACTAATGACATGAACTAAATTCCATTCAGGTGCGTCAGTACGCTGCAGGCACAATATCTGAGTCCTTCCACTAATTAAAAAAAAAAAAAACTCTATCCCTGTAACCACTAATCATTTTATTAACTTCAACTGTTTGTTTCCTGCTATGACATGAAAATTAGTATTTTATTACTATTAGGCAAACCCACTATTTTGCCTGCCATTAGACATACAATTTGTGTCAGTTACACAGTGTTAGACTTTCCCTTAAAGGACTCCTCGCCTTTCTCACAGCATGTTGACTTGTCAAAGCACAGGTGTTACTTAGAACATTGACTGTGGCTCTGATCTATTCATGCATCCCAGTTGTAACAGTGAGCCAGCAGCACAAAACCAGGACCCTGCAACCAAAGCAGCTACACGGAATTCAGTCGTCAATCATTGTATTATTTACACCTGTGCTTTTGTAACTGTGACGTATTACAATGTCTTTTGTGAAAAAGGCTTATGAGTGACCTCTCCAAAACAGATGCTGATACCGCAGGCTGAGATCATAACTGGAGAGACACATATCCTCTTTGATCTGATAACAAAAAAAAAGTAAGTCCTTGGCAGTGTGCACCAGTTGGTCCTTTGTATTCTATTCCCTCGTTACTCATATCTCTCTAGCAGTGGAGAATGTGGAGAAAAAAATCTTAAAATTCTCTGATGTTGCGCTCATATATATTGTAATTTATACAATTTGCAGATGAATGACGTAACCAAACATTGATGCGAAAAATAGTATAAAAATTAAATATGACATAAAGCTGTCCAGGCCACTGAATTGCTAAACAAAATCCCTGATGCTAGACAAATGTGTCTCACAATATGCCGTCTGTTGTCATACTTCCTAAACTAACTGTCCCAGTCTTGTTTAGACAGCAAGGATTTATGAACTAACAAATGCAAACATTAAAAATATATATATAGTGAAATAAAATCTACTTCCAAATGCATTTTAACAAGTGGACATTTTTAAATGGGGCAATAATGAATATTTTGGCCGTCGGAACCATTCAATCCTCTGACCAAACTGTCTTCCTCGCTCATAACATCTTTTGAGTGGGCTGGCAATAACGTAATCACGACAAAAAGTGGATGGAACTGGTTGCCACTGTAGATAACAGCCCTTCCTTCAAATGTGCAAGGTCATACCTTCGGCTACAACAGAAAAATATCAACAGCAACTACTTCTGCAGCAGTAGGGGGGAAACCCTCCAGCTTTGAAATCGTTCAGTGGGGAAAAAAGGACTTAAACGTTGGGCCCACGAAGTTGTAGATTGAGGCGCGGCTACTCTTCAGTGCAAACAGGAAAGTGGAGCAGGCACTGATAATAGTAGGCCGGGGGATGAAAGGTACAGGGTCAATGCAATTACGAGATCAAAGAGGAAACATGTATATGATTAAGCAATCCTCTCTATGGTAGAAGACAGCAAATGCAGTTAACCAATCAGCTAAAGGCTCTGTCCCTTCAACTTGCCCCAGTGTTATGGCACTGAGCAAGCCTCAATTGTGTCTGAAGCTGCACACAGGGTTACACCATGTCCTCAAGAGGCTCACAGAATATACTTAAGGCAAGGGGGGGATGTTTGTTTCTTTTATCTCCTTTGCTTCTCACAGAAAGGAGGATATAAACACTGGGCATGAATTGAACGTCCATGATAGTCAAGGACCCCGTCTGATGGAAGGAGTACAGGATGGACACAACTGTTTCCATTTCCATCCTTCTGTTACCTAGGAAAAACGAAGATGAGGACAAAGACATAAGGACACAGAGTCCAGCAGCAGATGGTGCAGGGGCCTCTGTAAACCACGACCAAATTGTAAAAGCCTGAATTGTAAAACAGATTGTGGAAAAAGGGTGTAGGCTTAAGAGCGCCTGGCGACATTGTTAAATAACCTCAGTTGTGCAGTTTTAAGTTAAAGGCCAATATATCATCACTCATCTTGATCAAAGTCGGTGAACTAAAAGTACTGCGTGAGAGCTAGCTTGAGTGCCAACTGGAAGACGGAGAGAAAGACAAAAGAAAGAGAGACCGACACTGAGAGCAAGACATTTATGGGCATGTAAAGAAAGGCAAAGCAAAGGGACGGCAAGACGGAGACAGAGACAAAACGAGGATTATTCTCCGAGAGAGGTTTTTCACAGTGTCTCTAATTCTTGTCATCTTTGTGGTCGGAGTAAGAATGGATCTGAGCAGCGCAGTGTACCATTCCCTCCTCTGATTACCACTCTAATTGGTCTGTTTGGGAGACAATCATCCCATAATAGCCTGCCTGTGGTCTAAGAGACACAGTTTTCTCAGTGTTGTTCCCATGACAGCACAGAGTACATTGGACAGGTTTCAGGGAGAAAGTCAGGGAGGTGGAAGTGAGGTTGTGTGATAGCTGAACTGTGACATGGTTGAGGTTTGTCCTCAGTGTGAAACTGCATGGGTTTTCTCTGTTGTATAGCAAACAGAGTTTATTTGGGGTTCGGGGCTGTTGGTGGAAAAAGCTATCAAAATACATGATCTCACCTTGGGCTGCAGGCAAATCCATAAATAAATGAATGAAGAACATTATTGTGTGCCATAATTAGCTTATCGGTCATGGAAATGATTGAGTTGCAGCCCCATTGTGTTTTACATCATTGTAAACGTATTCTCTTTGGTTTAGACTGTTTAGTCAGATGAATAAGAAATTTGAAACTGGCACTTAAGCTATGGGAAGTAGTGAAGGGCAATTTTACAAAAATGTGTTAGAGACCAAACAATAAATCAATAAACCGAACAGCAGATTAATTGAACATGAAAATAACCTTTACATATTTTATTACTATTTTTAACAAAAATGAAATAGTTGACACAGTAATTGAAATTCTGCAATATACAGCTGCTACTGTACACTACCTCTTCCATTATATTCTATATGAATGAAAATCCAAGTGGCAATAGATTTGGAATAGTTTCAATATGCAGCCACAACCTGAATATGAGATATCCCCCAATGAAATCCTGATCATGTCATTTTCGATGAAATGTATTTCCTCTGAAAATTAAGCAATTTTTGTATTAAATTCTTTAGCTTGGAGCTCTGTTATTAATGGATCCTTATTTCCATTTTTATTCAGGGTTCAACACTACACTCCCCATTATTCTTGGCTTAGCTTAGAAACTCTGTGCTCGGAGTAGTAATCCAGCCATAATTACAGAGTGCCACGGCCAGTTGTCAAGGAAACCAAAGAGAAACTCTCCAGGAATGTTTTTTCCTCTTGCAGCGCATGTCTCTTTCATTAATAGCAAAACTGTCTCCTACTTTTTTCTTTTGTCTGATTCGCTTGTAAAACTGCATTTTTTAATTTTCTGTGATTCAGTTTCTCTTAACCCTGTTTTGTCTGAAGCAATATTAACGGTGCAGAATGATGTCACATGGTCCTGACAATAGAAAACGTTGAGAGAACATAATATGACATTTAGGGAAGAATATTTGTAATTTTATATCATAAGGAGCAATTCCAATGATCATTGGTCTATGTGAAGAACGTGACATCTAATGACATGCCCATCTTCCGAGTCAGGCATTTATCCTTTTAACAATGAGGTGACATAATCACACCTTCTTTTGTTGATTGTAATTGTGCCAATTCTGTAGCTGATTTAAGACTGGAAAACGTTGTATAAGAGCAAAACAGCTGTATCTTCTTATTTACATATAAGAAGATACAGCTGTTTTGCTCTTCTCGGCCAGGACAAAGGTTATATTAAGAAGCAATTCAAAATTAAGTTTCAGTCCACAGACTGCCATCTAATTTACAGAATCAGTTATCTGATGCTTCAGAATAAATTTCTTCTATCCATAGCCCGGCACTGTTTTATGGCTAAATCCAATCAACTGAATTAATGTCTGGAATCAAAGGCCTAACAAAACTGAAGCATTTTACAGGACATGTTTGTTAACAAAGACCACGGAGATAATATCCTTTTGTGTCTTGTCTGCGTTTCCTTAGCAGCTACACACAAAAAGAACATATACAAACACACACACACACACAAATGTATCCACAACCAACCCTCATTGCAGTAGGATCATCTATTGACTTTATCTGTTTGTAAAACAGAGAGTATGCAGACACTGAGGGTAGACCGGCCGGTAGGACATGACCAGCACTGTGACTCATACTGTGTATTTCTCTTGTGTGTGTGTGCATGTGTGTGTTTGGGACATGGATGACCTTTAAGGTTGTATGAAAGTCACTTCAAAACTTTCAACCTTTATTTACGTTTCCACCAGTACACCCTGTGTCTCAGACACTGGGCTTTAGATAAAAGGGGATGTAATGAGTGAAAATCTGCTCTTTGATATGTTGGTTACTTTAGTAAGAAAGTTTTGCAGAAAATATGTGCTTGCTCAAAGTATGTAACACAGTTACACACTTACTATATTACCTTTATTTGACTCGCAGCACTCCCCTCCAACCATTCCTTTGGAAAATGTTACCATCCAGTTATTATTACATTGGATAATTTCCCTACAATTTTGGCTTTATACGTGGGTGTTATATCTGATTTATCCTACTTGACTGACTAACTAATAAAGATGTGGAGGCACACCAGTGTTGTGGTGATTAGTAATTTTCAAAATATTAAACAGAGATGCGTCATTCTGACAAGTTTTAACAAATCTGATCAGCGGTGTCTTAGATCTGCCAGAAAGGCAAACAGATAAACTGCCCCGTGGGCTAGTTGGTGCAACTGTCAAAAAACAGTCATAAGTAGGGCTGAAACAATCTAGCAATTAATCATTTGCAAATTTTGTGACAGGTGGTCAATTTTTGGAGCAAAAATGCCAAATACATTTGCTTTCAACTTATCAAAAGTGAGGATTTAATGCTTTTGAATATGTGGTAATGGACATTTTTCACCATTATCTGACGAGCTATCAATTCATCAAAAAAACATGATGATGAAAATGAACTATTGATACTCCTTAAATCGAGACTGCCGTCGAAAGACAGTTAAAAGAGTTAAAGCTGTTCTAAGACAATACAGACAATAGTGAGGCGAGAAAAAAAGAGAGAAACTTTGCAAATTAGTGGGAACATGGTTATGACATATGCACCAAATATGCAAATAAGGGGGGGGTAACGTGACACTTTGACAGATTCTGCTACACAAATCCATCTCCCCACACAATACCTCTACCCGCATCTGTGTCCAGGGTTTCTTCCATGTGATCTCCTGACTGTAGAACATATGGTATGGTTCTGCATCCACATGGCACGTATATGTGGCCAACCTGGACACACACACACACACACACACACACACACACACACACACACACACACACACACACACACACACACACACACACACACATCTGATCGAGGCTCCCCTCAGTCTGCACATTCCAGCCACAAGCAGCTCAATGACCCGAGCCAGGAATGAGGCTCTGATCCGGGGCTCTGGGTTGGGAGCTGTGGCTGGGTCTTGGGGCTTTAAATCAGTGGAAGCTGGCTGGTCAAGTTCCTTCCTGCCTGACTCCTCCTCAGCAAGCAAAGCCCTGAGCTGGCAGCCCCCTATTATTCTTCCAGCTCTCTCTCCCTTCAGCCGCTCCCTCCTTCTTTCTCCTGCAAGGACAGGACTACACAGCTGATCCCCCCCTCCCTCCCCCCGGTGTTTTGCAGGTTTACCCCCGGGGGTCCTACCTTGAGTGCAGCCTCTTGCTGGCCAGGTCCTGGTCCACACCGTTAGCAGCCGACTGAGCCATAGAACCGCTGCCTGCCTGCCTGCCTGCCTGCCTGCCCGCCTCCTCGCTCGCTTCCTCCCGCTATGAGGGCCCCCTCACAATTACTTCCTCCAGAGACAGCAACCCTTTTTTTTTTTCTCTGCTCTCTGTCGTTCCGCTTCTCTGTCACTCCCTCCTCCTCCTCCTCACCCCCTCCTCTTCGTTTCTTTCTTTCTTCCTCCCTCCCCTCTCTCTCTCTCTCTCTCTCTCTCTCCTCTCTCCCCCTCACTCACCACAGTAATGGCAGCTGCCGAGGAAGTGAGCCCATTGTGCAAATAAAACCATAAAAACACAAGGCCCCGCCCCCCACCCCACCGAAATTGCGTCACAGGTTTGGGGGCGTGGCTTATGCGTGAGAGCCTTAAACAATGTGCTGGCTGGTGAGCAAGGAGCAAACTGTGTGTGTGTGTGTGTGTGTGTGTTTCACATTTGAAAACACATTTTCATGCACAGACACATTCAAAGAACGTAATTGTATTTAGATGTTTTGTTGTTGTTGTTTTTTTTTTCCTATGACAACACCACAGAGTAGATGGGTGTTGAGGGGTGTGATCACAAGTTTCACCTGGGGCCACCATGAGCAGTGACGTCATTGGGGCCCGTTGTTTATGTCTCAGCATCACAGTAAAGTGGGAGTTTAATCCACCAAAGGTCAGCAAAAACGAGGATTTCAGGGCTTTATTTACAGGCATTCATGCAGTATATCTACTACCATTAAAACGTTTCATTAGTCCCAGTCATTCGACCTCACATACATTGCAGGGTACTTTGGCTTTTACTTTCATATTTCAAGTAAACTCTTTAAACATATACAGTATCAGTCAAAAGTTTGGACACACCTTCTCATTCAATGGTTTTTCTTTATTTTTATTTTTATTTTTTTCTACATTGTAGATTAATATTGAAGACATCCAAACTATGAAGGAACACATATGGGATGATGTGGTAAACAAACAAATGTTCAACAAACCAGAATATGTTTTATATTTTAGATTCTTCAAAGTAGTTGAATGAGAAGGTGTGTCCAAACTTTTGACTGGTACTGTATATATATATCTGTTCATTTTATATCCCAACATGAAGATCTAAATGCTGGTTCAAAGCTTTTTTTCCATACTGCCATTCAATTATTTTCTCATGAAAAAACCAGAAATGTCTAAAATATTGAGTCTTAAAATTGAGTCCATGAAATAATAGCTCCATAGATTGCCAAAAACCCTTGGTTCTTCAGAAGAAAATACCTGTCAAAACAGTTGGATCATAACATTTATTCTGTTGCAGTGCTCCTACTGTCATGTGATTACAGATTCTGCCACTCCTGTCCTTCAGTGACCCCTATCTTGATGTTTTTTGCCACCTGATGTTCCCCACCCAATTACTCACCGTCTTCCCATTTCCCCTAATCAGCCCAGTATAGGTTCATTTCCATAAGACCTCCTCCAAATTGTGTTGTCTGTATCCGCCCTGGCTCTCCATCCTTGATTTATTGATTTACCTTGTCTGAACCTGCCTGCCTAAACCCCTGCCTGTTCCTCAGATTGGTGATTCTTCGCCCTTCCCAATTGATCTCCTGGGTTTTGACCTCTGCTGTTTTGTAATTCTGACTGTCTATGTGTGTCGGTTTGAAGTCTGTTCTCTACCACAACCTTCAGAGTACCTGTGACATGACTCATCTTTCAAAAGCACCGAAAGACCTATTTTCAATTCTTAATTATTTCTCTGACAATTAATACTCCTGACTGAAAAAGCAACACTAATAGTTATGAAATTGATATCTTTAATCAATATTTTTAAAACACAGCTTATGTTTCTTATTGAAGGCTGTGTATATGTGGTTTGATCAGATTGGATTGACTGATAGCAACATAAGGCTGTGTCCATAAAACTTGTTTCCATTGAGGAAAGCCATGAGAAAAGATGCTGAACTTCCTACTGTATCTCATCGAGTTGCTTCATGTGTCACACCACACTACTAGATCTATGACATCTACAATGTCAGCTATACGGGTTCTGGACCCGAAGGTTGGGGACCCCTACTCTAGGTTTAGAATCCGTTCCATTTAGGTCCATCCTTCTGTCCCATTAGTTATACCTGTGCTTTAACAGAAATAAAAAGTTTGTTGCTTTTCTGTTGTTAAATCGTACTGTATATTCAACTTGTGCCAGGCTGACATAAAGCCTGTTCACTGGGGCTCTCACTACCTTTTTTGAACAATGGCTGCCCACGTAAAATGATCCTTCTGAAAATGGCCACCTGTGACACAAGATATATGTTGCTATATGAAGCTTGATATAGTAAAATCAATTGAATGGTCCTGTTTCATACATTTGTTTATAACTCTTAGACGTGCATCAATGCATATACTGATTTCATAAATATTTTTATTTCTTAAATACATTTTATTAACTCATAGTTACTTTAATATTAATACAGGGTTATTCATCCATCCATTTATTCAGATATTTCCTAATAACATAACCATGTGGTGTTATTTACTCGCACATTAAATGCTAAATATACATATTACAGAACATCAAGTAGACTGTTCCAGTTTCCATAAAGGATCATTATCTTCTAATGAAGAGGTCTCTGCAGTATCTGAGGTCCACCATAAGAGAGCAGCATTGCACTAGTGAACAACAAGACTGAAAGAGCAACATCAGTTGTCCATGGTGTAGCATCTCAGAGACACAGGAGTTCATAAATGGAACTACACCGGATGGACACAATAACATGGACACTTAACAGTAAAATAGCAAATCATTTGATGGCTAAGCAAAAATGCAATATTTGCAATCCTTATAATGTTAAGCTTGTGTTGAGTCTCAATTTTGTTAAAGCTCTTTATGTGGCATTTTTAAATAAGATATAACATCTGCCAAATTGTCATTTTTTTAAATATTTAGTTTTGCTTTTATTGTATTCTTTTCCCTAATGTTTGGCACTTAGTTATCAGCTTTGAAAGTTCATTGTCATTGGTCTTTTTTGCTGTTTAATTGCAGTGCAAAGTATTCCTCTTTTTGCTAATGACTGGACTTATTTCAGTGTTTATATATATATTCTATGTCATCAATATTCTGGTAGCAACATGGAAATGTGTATAATGAGATTCATAGATATTCATGGTTCTATACATCCATATATTAATGTGTAGAGGCCCACATCCATGCACCTCCCAGCCTCCTTCACGCCACTAAATAGACGACAATACAGAATACATATTAAATATGTTTAATATGCTCATAGGGTCATCGCCTGTCAATAAATGCAGGTTTTCAAGAAAATGTATGAAACTGTATGAAAACATAACAGCTGTAATTCTCCTAAATCTAAAAGTCTTTATACAATTTGTATAACTCTGTTCTGAATAGATTTTCTATTATCCTTTTTTCCATCATTTTATTTTTTCCATCCTTCCCATCATATTACTGGCATAAGCTATATCTATGATTATATATAGAAAATATAGATAATATGGTATAATGATACTCATCATTTTGTATGTATATTTACTAAATGACTGTAATGTCAATTTCATGTTTTATCAAATATCTTTATTATTCAGAGCTTCTGCTTTGACAAACCAAGGATTATATTAAAATTTTTCCTGGAGCATAAACGCCCAGCCACTAATCTTCAGAGTACTGTATGTTTATACTGTATTTGTTGTTGTGTGCTTTTACAATATTGCAATGGAAACCACTTATTTTAATGAAAACCCACTTGTACGTTTGACATAATAAGCTCCTCAAATCAGCTACTTCCTACTCTTATATGCTGTTGTTTTCTCCCCAAAAAAAGTGTTTTTCGGTCTCTTGCTCTAGGTATTGTTGTGTTTTTGCCTTAATCCTCCTGCTGTATAGCTCTTTTGGATCTTGTGTGTGGCAGCAGCTCATTACAGACAACAAGGAGCAACAAAAGCAAAATGAGATTGAGGTAAGCTGATTTCAGATTTAAACTGAGCAACTCAAAATTTGTTTCTCATTTGTGAGGCGGGCCATTTTACGAAAACAAAACCATCTGCCTGCATCTATTAGGTACTCTTGATAATGTTGTATTGCTTTTTCACTGGGTTATAGTAACTTCAGGCAGTACGTATGAAAGGGACCTTCCTTTTCCTTACTCCATCTATTCATTACTCCAAATTCCATCATAGTACTGTTTCATCAATGTCCCTAAACACCAGACACAAGGGGGTTTAAGTACATAATTGACCATGTGTTACAATGGTCACATTTTTATTCTCTGTGATGAACCATTTTGACACACTTCGATCTTGAGAAAAACAAAACATAGGTTATTTCTAAAGCACCTTAAAAAGTGATTAAAGCATTGGCTTCTTTTAGCATCACATTAAGACAATTGCTGTTGTTTTCAAACCTGCCCAGGTTGAGAGTTGGGCTTGGATCCAGAGTCCCACCTTTAACAAACATCAAAGATTAGTAATACATATTTTTCTCATTTCTGAATGGTTGTGTGATTGTTACCATTAGGATCCATAGGTGGTCTTCAAAAGCTGGGGATTAGTTTGTGCCATATTCTCATCTGATTCTCGCCTACTTTTTTGCTGGTGTCCTTGAGCGACCAGTCAATCCTCACTGTGGTGGTGCTGATAATCCGGATGTGGAACCATCCTTATCACAGCTCCAACTGCACAAGCAGTAGTTATACCAGTAACACTGCAACAACACAACCAGGAGGACAAACTATTGTGTTTTAGATGCTGCTGTTGTTGATCATGGCCGGAACACCCTTTGCCAATGAAAAAGATATTAAAGATAGCTTTTACCGGAAACAGTTGCACCATCAGTGGGGAAATGTCCCCTGCCTATTTACAATGCTTATATTATTGGCCCTAAAGGAGACATAGAATGTATCTAGTAAAACAAATGTGTTTAAAAAAATAAGGAGGATTACAGGCCAACAGTATGTTTATGCCAGAATGAATTCAAGGTCCAAACATGAAGTGAGTCAAATGCGAATATTAGCATACTTTGAAAAAGTTTATTTTTAAATTGAATTAAGGTAAACATAAATGTTAAATAGATAAAGAGAGGCAGACCAGTCAGAAAAGGATTTTTCATTTTTAAGACAACAAACATATGAATCAAACAATGGGGCTGCAATTATTGTAGACAAAAGAAAGTCTTAAACATGTTGAGATGAACGGAAAACAAGTTTTCCACATAAAGACTGGGTTAAACAGATAAAGATAAAAGATTAAAGTTGTAAACAAGGAATAAGGCATTTATGAATGCCTGCTGAAAAAAACAATACATACTTATAGCTTTTGTCTCTGCCCCAGTGAGTTCCAAATACAGCTTATTTTACAGAAGGTGTTAAGTTTGACCTTCTGCAGACTGCAAAATATTTAAAACTCTGGTTTATCATATGGTATTTAAATATATAGATTAAGCCTGTTTAAAACCACTTGACCTCTCATGTGAGGCAGTCTGAAGATTACTTTCAATCTGTGCCCTCACTGATTTAATCGGTGGGATTCACAGTCTTCTCAAGACATACATATGAACCTTTTAACTTTATATAAATATTTTTTGTTATTATAGATGTATTTGTTTTGCGATCTACACATTTAATACCATGTACCAATGTAGTCGATTTCTGGTGAATATGGCGGATTAAATAAAATAGTACTTTAGATTTACTTTGAGCGTTTGAATTACTGTTTATTTAAGGATTATCCGCTTAATTCACATTTATCAAATTTCATGGAAATCCATGACTTTTTGGTGGAGCTTATGGTTCATATTCCTTGTGGTCAAAACATTCAGATATGCAACACAAATTCATGAACTGTAACCGCAATATTACCAGGTGAGCACCTGATATAGCATCAGTTTTCTTACAGTGTTGTTTCTCTTGGCAGTACAATATCCAACATCTGAGCTTTTTTATTTCTGAAAGCAGGACAACAGGCCTGTTTGACTCATTATGATACACTTCACTTCACTAAAACCTGGCTATTTTATGTGCAGTTCTGGTACTAATGATAAAGCAATCTCTCAACAAAACTAAGTGAGGAGAGGGGGGCTGGGAGGGCAAAAACAATTTGCATAATGGAAAAATCAGACCTAATCTACTCCAGAACTACTGCATGAGAGCTTGGAGAGACGATGAAGGGAGGGAGGGCAGGAAGGAGGAAAAGCAGTGGATGAGCCTTTAAATCTGAGAATCCAACTGGAGCTCAAGTCTCTCAGCTCAATCCTTAAACCTCTTTGAATGCCCGTTATCTTCCAGAAATCCCCAAGACAATGCTTTGGCCTCCCACAATCCCCTTAGTATAGAAGCACAGCTTTCAGGTTTGTCTCAGTTTTTCCATAATGTTATGCAGACATGTGTGATTTTCAGCAAATCCTGTAGCACCTACTGTAAACCCAACACGTATGGGTAGATGTTCTTATAGTGACCAAAGGGTGGCAGTGTTGTTTACTCCTCTCTGTCATGGGTTTACTCAAGATGGACAATTGTTAAGTTGAAGATTATGAAGTACATAAAAAGCACACACAGTAAGAAAATGGTAGAAATTGAATTGTTAATCATTAAATCTTAAAACAATGCTTACATGTATGTACATTAAAAAAGATGTTCTTCCTGTTTTTAATGGCCCAAGAAACCTAATATGATTACAATGTAATTGATGAGGGACATAATCCACATTCTCTGTAATGTGAAATTTGTTTCTTTGACTGTGGAGGGAAAAAAACAAAGAGAAAATGTTCTCTTAAGAAGGCTGTAACTTTGGATAATACCAACTATTTGTCGGGCTCAGTGCTAAAACCTCATATTAGCTATTTCTGAACTAAGGAATGCAATTTTACACTGAACATGTGATGTAAATGTTGGCCCCCATGACTTACAGTACAAAGGAATCATATCTGGTTACGATAACTTCAGGGGACAGTATGGACAAGTTTACATATGACCATTTGAGTGTTGTTTTATGACAGGTTTGAAAACCTTTTCAGTTGACGGGCTTTGCATGCTAAACCATTGCCGTATGTGTCAATGTATAAGTCTTTATGTCTCATAGATTGATTGACAAAGAAACTTAGAATGTTTAGAAAGTTGTCAGCCTTCTTGTTCATGTCCGACTGATTGACCACTCGATTTCAAGGGGAAGGATAACTTTCAATGGGGCATTTCTGTAATTGAGGGAACCACAATACACATGTTTAGATCACGAATGACTGAGGCATGTCTTTAGTTACACCTGTCATCATGGCAACCGCTGTTCCCAAGGAGACAGTCCCTGTCGATAAATGTGTTTCAACACTCTCCACCTTCGCCTTTTAAAGTTTCGTGTTTCTTGTTTTTTCTCCACAGATTTTTGAGCAAGGGTATTTTCTGCAGAAGCTTACAGGTTGATGAAAACAGCATATAGGGTTGTGATTTCGAAAATTATTGATTTGTGTTCACAGCTTATACTCAGCAGCTGCTCTTGTCATGCTGAAAACAGGGCATTATCTCCTATTAAGCCGCTGTATACTCAAAGAAAGTTATCATCTAACCAGGAGAAACAGAGAATATACACATACAGGAGGGGAGCTGATCTGTTATCACTTCCAGTGGCCGAGTCAAACACTGAAAGGTGACTGCTGAAGAATAGGAAAGGAGGCTGTGGCTGAAGACAAGTACTGCAGGGGACAGTCTGTGTGTTATTCAGCAATATGTAAGGGTTGCAAGAGAAAAAGCATGGAAGTGTGTCTTATTTTAAGGTTAGCATATGGGTGTCTCTGTGTGTCAGCTTGTGTATACTGTACTGGTAGACCAGCTTATATGTCATCTGTCCATGCTTCTGTATGTCTGTGTGCCAACGCGTGTCACTCTTGTCCGTCTGTCTGGCAGCGTGACAACGCTGAGCCCTCGTGAAGCCGCTTGCCTCTCTGTTGTGGCTCCTTGTTCTTGGCCTACTTTGGGAGAGGTGAATTTAGGGCAACTCGAGTCTATGGGTAAGGGGATTAGGTCTCCAAACACGCTTCTCTCCAGTTTGGGATTTTGCCCCGATGCCAGACACTTAAAGTCTGCCAGGGATTAAGATAAAGAGAGAAGTAAGAGCGGCGTGCATTGTGGTGTGCTTGGGGAGATGTTTTCAACAACAAAAAATGGAAGAGGAGGGGCAGGTGGCGATTAATAAAATAATAAGATGTATGGTCTTGATATGATCTAATACATCAAGGCATCATTTGTTGACCTATATGCCTGTGGCTCGTGCCATGATGTCGGTCAGTATGTTTTTAAGGGATAAGACACAATAATGAAGAAGCTGTTCTTTTCATATCCTTTGTATTAGTGGATGATCTCTGCTTAATTCAGCGCTTTAATTAGGAAATGGCTCGGGTCTTTGCTTAATATTGTTGGTTTCCCACTTCCCTGATTCAGGAAACAAAAGCAGAGTCCTTGCATTTGAGAGAGTATCCAATGTTAGGAAACATCCCAAGAAGAATCAGAGTCCATCTGACATGAAGGTCAAGCTTTCAAAGTAGGCCTATTTACCAATTTGTTCCACCGACTTAATTTTGAATATTCTTGTAAAATTTAACATCATCTGCATAAAATGACATCTTTGTTAGTCAAATACTGAAATAGTGTAGTATCTTTAAATAATTTCAATAACAACAGGTGCAGTAAGGAGTAAAAGAAGCCTCCAACTAACAGATAATTTTCACTGAGAGCAAAGTGGCACGCCCTCTGAATTATTTATTAGAATGATAAGAGCATCAGGTTGAGGTATTAGTGTTCCTGAACCTCTTATTTGGCTTTCAGGAGTCTTCACAAGAGTCTGTCTTTTCCTTTGTCTTGACAGGGTAAGGGGGGGTCCCTCGACCCCTCCACCCTGCGTCTGGAGGCTACTCCTGGGTAAGAAGCCGCTGCTCCATCATGCTCCTCCAAGAAAGTGGGTCATGAGTCTGAGACTGTGGGATTACCGACAGTCAGGCAGGCGTGTGCCGGGCCGCCTCTTATCCGTAATGTTTAGACCCCCACCCACACCCCCTCGGTTTGGTGGAAAAGAAAGGCAAAAAAAAAAACACATGTCCTCCACCAGCCGCTGATACACAAACATTCATCTTTAGGCATAAGCCTGTTAGCCCAAGACAATTGACATGACTCCCGATGCAGCATGGCCATCACTAATGGAGTACTATAGGAAGGTGCATTGTGTTGCAACTGCTAAACTACGTAAAAGTCATGGAAAAACACATTCACGACAATAACAACATGCTAGTTACTTGTAACTTGTACTTGAAAATGTAAACAAATAGAAAAAAAACATTGGCGTGTCACCCCAGGATGATGGGGTGATCTGCACAGTGTTCCCAATAAACTGTTTTCTAATTTACCAGATTTCAACCAGCTCAGCAATAATGACAACTAATAGCGACACCATGATAAATACTAGCTTTTAAACAGCGGAACCTGTGATACTAATGGCAGGCTGGGTGTCTGCTGTGCTCTGACATGGAGTATGATTAATCAGCAAATAAATTACTAATAATAAATACATTCATTTTGCAGCAGTATGATTACATCCGTCATTCGAAGTGACTGTTTCCTTGTACAGTCGCTAATCAGTGTCCGTCTCTCGACTTTCCACCTACTGATTGCGAAAGAAAAAGTCAATGAGGGCCTGAGGAGACTTCAAATGGTGGATACAATGCAAGATTTAGAAGAGAGATGGGGTTTAGGTATTGGTAAATGAGAGGGTTTTAGAATAAAGTAAAAAGGATAAGAGTAACACAAAACAATAACTTTTTGTGTTGGGATTTTAACTGTTTCATGTCGCAGAGAAGATACTACAATTCATCTGCTCCTCTTGGGGGTCTAGCTCTCTCTCCGAGGGTTAATTAGAGGGAGAGAGAGACAGGGGCGGGACAGAGACTTCAATTAGAGCTCAATTATAAGCATTCAATGCAACAAAGACCTCCTTCAAAATCCAAACACTACATTAAATTGAGCCATGGTGTCTCATTCAAATGAACAAGTATTTTTTAGTAATATTAGCAGTTTTTAGTTAGGCCTTATATTGGTGTCAACATAAATAAATAAAATATATATTTTTTCAAAATACATCATGACATGCTACCACACAGTTATTAA
Organism: Anoplopoma fimbria; assembly: GCF_027596085.1. Taxonomy (NCBI): domain Eukaryota; kingdom Metazoa; phylum Chordata; class Actinopteri; order Perciformes; family Anoplopomatidae; genus Anoplopoma; species Anoplopoma fimbria. The sequence continues at coordinate 13,629,462 of NC_072462.1, read as the reverse complement.
AAGAGAGATTATTTTGTTAGTAATTTATTTTATATTTTGTCTTTTTTCTCTGTCTGGCATTTGGATTAAATGATCCCAGGGCCCTCTGGATAGTACAAGATGATATACATATGTTTGACAAAATAATGCTTTTCTTAAATAATTCCTTGTCTCTTATTAAATCTATCAGTGGTTTTACACAGCGCAAAACAGTTATAATGAAGCTCAGAATTTAGATATTTCTGTTAAGTGTTTCTATTTTATATAAAAACGTATCCTGCTTTAAATTTCTCATAGTATAGGACAATTCTTTCTGAAAACATCAACATCAAATTAGCTTTTTGAGCAGTGAAACATATTTATGTCATTAATAAGCTTCATTCCATGTAAGTGTTTGAATGGCAGATCCCTGGTTCTGTCCATGCTGGCTAAGTGGTCATCATCAGTGTTACTACTCACACCTGTGCTTTTCCAATTATGTGACAAAGAAAGGTCTCCTAAGCTGTGGACTAATAACTTCTTCCAAGATGCTGTAAGAACATAAAATGATGTCATAAAATTATTTTAGGATTAAGAGCACACCAACTGTCAGGATGTCTTAGTTCTGACAGCACAATTCTTCTGTAAAATAAAACATTCTGGTTAAGATTCAGACATTAGAGCTGTAACTACAATTTTAATAATAAAACAAGTAATGTGTTTTAATTATTTAGTTTAGTCATATTTTATTCATTTAGTTACCTGTTGCAATTTATTGAAATCATATTTCCCAAAATCTGTTTTCAAAGACTCCTTGACTTATCCATACTGGACAGGAAAACAATTCATTAAGGAAAATACTCAATAAAAAATTCTTATTTAGTTTCTTTTGTAGAATAAAAACCCAAATCCATAGATAAAATACAGAGGATGTAGCCTCATTGTCTTTGATTGCAGCTATGGCACAATCACCTAGCTTTAAGACAACTAGGTAAGTTTGTGGAAATATTAATTTGTGTTAAATTTGTTTCTGTTAAATTGTCCACCACAAACCCTTTGCCAAGCATTCTTGACCGCGTGGTCGCCTCTTTTTGATCTAAACATGCCCCTCTGCAACAAAACAACAAATATCCCATCAAGCCTTTTAAAGCTGATGAGGTCTACATAACTTCCTTTAAACCAATCCATAGAGGTAAAGCTCATATCAATGGTAAGCTATTCAGAAAGATTTATTTTCTGTATTAAGCATTCAAACCAAAATATACCACCTGCAATCCAGATAGACCCCACAGTAGGCCAACATCTGTAATGACAAGCTAAGTCAAGCCTTGGCTCTGCCTGAAAGGTTTGAACTCTGACCTCCCAGGCATTATGTCTGCCTCTGGGGTGGCTTATCATTGTTTTAAAAAGCTGATATTTCCCAGCCTGGACAAAGATGGTGAAAACACAGCGTAACCAGTCGGGTCCCCAGACAGTGCATCGGGACTGAGTAACAGCATCCCCCCTATAAATGGATGGGCAGTTGTTGGCCTTTATTGTCTGAGCATGAAACCAGGGACACATGTTGGGTGGTAAAAGTGTCAAGGCCTGACTGAAGGGCCATTGTATTGGTTTCCAGTGGTAGCAGTCAGGCTTTGTGTCCTGGGTTGTTCATCATTAGCATATCAATATTCAAAGGGGCTGATGCCGGGCAGAGGTGGCAGCCTTTTTAGCCTAGAGTAGACCCTCCTGCACAAATAATGAAACCTGCATTTGACTCTTAAAGGCCAGCTGTTGAGTTAAGCCTATAATGATAAGAAGTGTGATGAATTATGGAGCTGATTTTGAATAAATTCTGAGACCATTTTGTCCATTTCAAAATGTCTTGCAATACACATGAAACATTTTTGAACCATTTGTCCAGTTCTCTTGGGTGAATAACAAAGGGCCAAATAGTGTCACCCACTCCACCCCACCATGCCCCCTCCCCCTTCCTCGACTCAAGCCAGCTGACCCCCAAGACTGGCAGGCCGGGGGGACAGTTAACCTTGTGTGTTATTGTGTGTGTTTGAGTGTGTTGGAGGGGCAAAGCCACCAGAGAGTGTCGGTTACTCCGAGGGCCAAGCGGAAAAGCGGTTGGGCAGTTTAGCCAGCTGCTGGGGGAGCGAGCCACGGCCGGCCTGGTCAGTGAAACCTTGCCAGATGGAGCCATTTCATAACAATGAGAGCTCCTATGGTTGAAAAACTAGAGGCTGGTTGCTCAGGGGACGCAGAGGGAGGGCCTTTATCTACAGTATCTACAACCGGCGGTCGGGTTTGCAATATCTAAAAATATTCTTTGGGTCAGCAACTTATTCCCTTAACGTTTTTCAGTTCTTATACCTTTGTTGACTTATCCCTCTTGCAGCCACTGAATCAGATCTTTCTCTCTATTTTGCACGTTCACTGTCAAGGCTTGGTTTTCCGATTCAGAAGTCATTCTCCTGCCCTCTTGCGAACTATTTCTTTCTTTAGCTCATTTTCCCTCTCTCTCTCACTCTTTCACACACACTTGCTCTCTTGCTCCTTCTCTCCAGACAGCAACAGGCTGAGGTGTCCTGGGACCACTCCGCTTAGGAGTAACCAAGCCTGGGTAATGAGGCGTGTGATTGGTCCCCTCCCTCTTGAACAAGGCCAGTCTTTGGAGGACATGATTGATCATGACGGCAGCACAATGGCAGACTGGTGTCAGAGGGGTGGCATGGGTGCACATGGACCCCCCGCGGTAACACTCAGTCACCCAGCTCAGCTGTGCAAAATCAGTTATAAACATACACGGCATGTATGAACATATATGTTGACAGTTTGGGACAGCACAGCACACAGGGGCATTGTGGACATATGAAGGCATGTACTGTAAAATGACAGGTACAAACAAAGCAAGATCATGTGCATTATGTGTATGCATGTATATGTAAAAAAAAGACAGCAAATTGAAGGGCTACATCAATTCAAAACAGTTCTGATAAAATCTCCCTTGAGACAGTAGATTTAGAGATTATTCTAAAAATGTTTAATTGTTCTTCCCATAGTTCTGTCTTTAATTTAAGGCCTCTAATGGTAACACTTTCCATTCTAGAAAACGTCTCATGTTTTATGTTTTTATGATTTACCAAAAATACTGCATTTAAAAATTGTCCAATGCATGGCTATTAGAAGAAAGAATTTGCCAAGACGTATGTTAAAGATTTTTTAAGACTAAGCTTTGCCCCTCGTGTTTATTGTTATCATGTTTTTTCTTTTTAAATTATAATTTTTCGGCCAGTACAGTGCATATGAAGTTAACTCTAAGGTCTTGTTTTTGTTTACACCTGCAAGACAAAAAATGGGGTGGGTGGAGAGAAGGGGGCCTCTTTGCTCCAGTTGAAATATTTTCTGTGCAAAAATAAAATATAAGTTAAGATCATTTTGTATTATATGCAACACAACAGATCTTAAAAAAGATTTGTATCCATAAACTATTCCATTCTCTTTTCGGTTAAGTGTCCCCCTTTGAAAACAGATATTCCATGTGTAGCACACCGTTTGTTCTTTTCAAGTAATCCTTAAGGGCCGAGGCTTGTCTAATCCACTTGTGAGCCTGTTGAACCTGCTCATATTCAACGTTGAAATCAAGTTCAATAGGAGCAAAAGGCAGAGTCTTTATGGAGGACCCTTAATGGCTGATTGCAGCTGCTATCTCAAGTAGGACCCAGGTGTGTTAACACTCTTACCAATTTCCTGTGATGATGCTTTGGGTTTCACAGAGGACAAGCAAAACAGGATAAAAGCCTTGGCATGTTTTCGGGTTTGGCTCTTCATGATATTCATGCGAGTGAGCAGATTATGCCAGAAAACTAAATGTTTGTGTTTGCTTTAAAAATAGTTTTTTGCTCAGTTTATTCCTCAGATTCCTTCTTTAACATAACTCGTGATGTAAGCAATCATTATTATATCGTTAAAGTTTACCAAAACAATAAATAGAGGGAAATTATTCATATCGTAGATTATCAATTTATCTTGCATATTTGAGATCCTAATTCAAAAGGTAGTAAACGTGCATAAATCAAGCATGTCCATCATGCACTTTGTTACAAATTAAAAAGCAGAGACTCTCTTCTCACTGTGGATGAAAGGAAAAGCAAAGCAGTCCTGTTGTTGTGCTTGAGGTCTAAGCTCCTTTGATGCTGCATTGGCTTTATGCTACTGTGTACAGCTCCTTCCAGATTTACAAACACTTCTCCCTTAATCTGCATAAAGATCCACACTGACCTGTTGACCACAGATTACTGCCCTTTGAAAACATCCCAAAATGTCCTCCTCATCCATCAAAACAAACATCCACTAGTTATTGTTTTGTTTTTTTAATCTCTACATAATATGAATGTAGTGGAATTGCTGGATTGCTGGATTGATGGGTGGATGGATAAAGGGTGTTAAGTAGGTGAGTTGGAATAGGAAAGGGAAAAAAAGGTGGTTGTTTGGGAGGCTAATTGCCCTGAATGGACTAATGAACAGCGTAGGTCTAATTGGCTTACAGCACTTGTGGGCTGGCGTGCTGGGCGAGCAAAATTGAATCAAAGCTGTATGACTACGTCAGAGTAGTTTCGTGCGTTGTGGTTGTAATTGGCACAGTGTCAAAGGCAGGAAGCATGGCAACGAGCCAAATCGACGCGCAGCTTTGTGCAAGCGCTTGAATTGAAATCTTACAAAAAAGCATAAATTAGGGACAATATATTTGTAAGCAAGAAAGAAAGAAAGAAAGAAAGAAAAGCGTTTCTAATGAACTATACGTTAACCTCTTGCTGCACTGTGATCATATTTCTCAATCGAAAATATTTTTAAAACAAAGCAGCGTTTAAAACTAAAAACGTGTCAATCATTTAAAACTAATCCCAGCAGTAAAGGTGTGCACATTAACGTGTCTTATTTCCGTACAGCCCAACCATAACACTATGAGCTAACATAACGGTATGTACTATCCGTCCACTTGGATCATGAATGAGATGCGGTCTATTTTTAACCAACAAAAGAGAGACGCAGCGATTGAAAAGCATGACAACAATGTCCCGAGCAGTGTCCCATTGTGCGCCTTGAATGGCAGACACGTGCACCACAACATAGCTAAAGAGAAAGATGGGAGGGCAAGTGTGTGTGCGTGTGTGTGTGTGTGTGTGTGTGTGTGTGTGTGTGTGTGTGTGAGTGTGTGTGTGTGTGTGTGAGTGTGTGTGTGTGTGAGTGAGTGTGTGTGTGTGTGTGTGTGTGTGTGTGTGTGTGTGTGTGTGTGTGTGTGTGAGTGTGTGTGTGTGTGTGTGTGTGTGTGTGTGTGTGTGTGTGTGTGTGTGTGTGAGTGTGTGAGTGTGTGTGTGTGTGTGTGTGTGTGTGTGTGTGTGTGTGTGTGTGTGTGTGTGTGTGTGTGTGTGTGTGAGTGAGTGTGTGTGTGTGTGTGTGTGTGTGTGTGTGTGTGTGTGTGTGTGTGTGTGTGTGTGTGTGTGTGTGTGTGTGTGTGTGTGTGTGTGTGTGTGTGTGTGTGTGTGTGTGTGTGTGTGTGTGTGTGTGTGTGTGTGTGTGTGTGTGTGTGTGTGTGTGTGTGTGTGTGTGTGTGTGTGTGAGTGTGTGTGTGTGTGTGTGTGTGTGTGTGTGTGTGTGTGTGTGTGTGTGTGTGTGTGTGTGTGTGTGTGTGTGTGTGTGTGTGTGTGTGTGTGTGTGTGTGTGTGTGAGTGTGTGTGTGTGTGTGTGTGTGTGTGTGTGTGAGTGCTTAAAGACGGGCTCGGGGGATAGGGGTAGCACACACGCCTCCAGTCTGTTTATAGGAACTCCCCTTTCAGCACCCTGGACAGAGGCAGCGCTGACCGATCACTTTAGTCCTTGAGATAAGTCGCAGGCTGCCGGTCAGCTGACGCCTCTGATGGTCAGACACCTTTCCATCGCCACCCACACCTCATCTCGAGCTTATCAACGCGGAATCAAAGAGCAACTTGATGAATATTCAAAGTGTACGTCCTCGGTGGCTGACGAAAGGAGAACTATCGACGGGCGTCCTTTTTAACAATTGCCAGATATCAAGCTGCCATCGGAGAGAGCTCGACTCACTCTCGAGAGGATAAACATCTCGGAATCCATCGTCTATACTCAGTATTTCTTTTTTTAACACGCGTTTCGGCGCTGCTTTCATCCGTTGGAACATCGGAGCATCTTCAAAATGTTGCTTGAGCACCCGGGGTCAAGCTGTCAAAACACCGGGAATTTCTCCCGGTACAGTTCAGGCCAAGGTAAGAGAACCATTTGAACTAATTTTACCCTGTGCATATGAGTTTTAATTGACGTCCTGGGGTCAGTGAATGAGTAACAATTACGCGTGAAATAGAGGATAATAGAGCAAAATCGGCACAGCGGGAGTGAATGAGGCTGTTGTTTGGCTGAGTGAACTCTGACAAGCGTGAAATGGGCCTTGTAACCTGCTTTTTCTTTTAATGTGGAGAAGAAAAAAAAAAAGCAAGGACACTGACTTTACCTACTATTGAATGTTTTCGTCATTGGAATGTTCGATGCACCCAAATGGGACACATTGCAGACACTAATAAGCCATACAAAGCTGTGACAGTTGCAGAAAAACTCCTGTTATTCATCGAACCATGTTGATGTATACAGGCTGGGTTTTCTTTTCTGCACTGCGTGTGGGAGACGTTATGAATCTGTAATGAGCCTTTCATTGTTGGAGCATCGCACCAGCAGATGTTATGCGCGTGCTGTCATCTCACACCGCCGCCTGCGGCTGTAACGAGAGCGCACGGGCTCACCACGCGGACACGGAGAGGCCGGACAACCACCGCGAGACAACCACCGCGAGACAGCAGCCCCTCTGCGGCCGGAGGACAGACTGCCAGCCCGCAGACAACCGACACGAAATGCTCAACAGGTGACATTCCCACCACGACAGGTGGGACACCTGAGGTCGCCAGTGGAGGTGGATGATGTAATAACGGTGGGATTACAAAGACTCCCCCATTATAGCTCAATTATTAGTGGGTTTTTAATCAATATTGAGAGGCATCTAAAGATGTGGGGAAAAAACATGTTTTGTTGAGCCTGTTTCGTGTTATTGTTAAGGCTTTATGCATTTTGACAAAGGCAAGAGAACACTAGATTTTCGTTTTATTTTAAATAAATGGAATTATGAAGAATAAAACTCACAAAATATGGTTTTGAATCAAGTCGTATAATTCATTTAAACCGAATTTACAAATTCTAATTAGAGCAAAAATAAATAAATGATTTTTGCTTGATCGTCCTTGCAACTTTCTCTATCTGTCTGACTATTGTTCTGATGGTCATTTTATCGCTTTGTTGTCACATTACTGTCGGGCTCGACCCCTCAAAAGTCAGCGATCAATATGACATAAAAAAAAATATTACAAAGCCGAAAAGTAAGAGGGACATCCAGGAATCACACACCTTTCTCCAAAACGCCTTTCATATACTTCTAAAATACAGGCAAAATGGGACATTGATTTTGGATTCATCAGCGGCCCGGTGGGCTGTGGCACTACCCGTGATTTCCCCAGGCGCTCTTTTGTGCCAAAGATCAGTGTCAATAAAATTCATTGGGGTGTTGGCCCGATCAACATGTTATTGAACAGCCAATCTCTCCTCTAAATAAACACTTGTCTTTGAGCACTCAACACACACGAGATGGAGATTGTATGTGTGTGAGCGTGTGTGTGTGTGTGTATGTGTGTGTAAGATATTTAAAAGTACTTTTGATCAGAATCAATATTGTACACATGTATCCATAAGCAAGAATAGTAGATTCGTAAAACAATAACTTTTGTCCACAAAAATGCTGATTGATAATACTAGTGAAATGTATCTTATTCAAAGTGTAAACATACTTGCAGGTGTCTGTAAAGTAGAGCAATTACAATATTTGTGAGTAAAATAATTCAGGGCCACTGCTATTTAATTTTTTGGCACCAAAGAAAATAAAATAATTAATTAATTAAAAAGCAGACCAAGGCAAGGGTCTAAACAAGACTGTGTTCCCTCGGGGCCCAAATTCTCCTTTACGCATGGCACTACTGGAATCTGAATTCAAAATGGATCCGAATCCTTGATAGAAACCACTTTGGTACATCAACAGCATGATGGTGTCCAGTTTTCTGGATTTTTTTTTTTTAATATTTATTTTTAGAGGCTGAAGATCTAGTTCGTTCTGTTGTTCTCAAGCACGAATTGCATCAGTCCAATGTACACCCTGCAATCATTAACATTTTATGTAGCAATGTTCTGTCTAAATGCTGGGGCCTCTTACTCAAAACACTTGAGAGAATATCACGCACTAACTCCCCAAAGCAATATTAAAAGTGTTATCAGAATTAGTTGCAGAATAGTTTACAATAACTTGTTTTCGAAAGTGAAATTCGTTTGCCTGTTTCCAAACTAAAAGCATAAACATGCTCTCTTTTTCCTTTTCCTTTTGTGTATAATTCAGCAAAAAAACTAAATTTAAAAAAATCCATCCCAACATGGCAAATATCATTCAATATAATCTTGAGAAGACTCAGAGAAATTCTTTTAAGGATGTGAAGAAAAAATACATCTTTTTTGACATGGTTTTGGTGTTACAGGCTAATAGTAACGCGTATCTGAGTAACGTTACCACCCAACACTGAACCTCCTGTGTACTCACTCTCGGTGGGTGATGTTGATCTATCTCCCTGTAGCCCAGGAAACGGCGCAGAGTAATCCCGCACAGGCTTCAACACAGTGGAGCACAAAAGCCAACTCCACCGGACACTTCACCATTGGCGCTCCCGATACACACATTTTGACAACACCTGCCTGGTTGCTTATGATTGTGGATTAGATCACAAACGAGATTTGCATAAATGTATCTCACGAGAGATGGATGGACGTGGTGAGCGCAACTCTCCAAAAGAGGCAGCAAATAACACGGAGATGCTCCTTGCTCTGCTGTCGCACAGTGAGGAGCTAAGGAAAGGTAATCGGGAGCCCAAATATAATACAGTTATTCCTTTTTTTTTTTGCACTGATGATAATTACCATATTTGTGCATCATGTGATCACACACAGCCTGCTTGACTGAGTGTCTTTAAACGGGCCTGTAGATAATGTTTCCATGTCGAATAGGTGTGTATGATAAGTGGTACATGGATGATGGATGCTACGTTTTAATTTTCCATTTCCGCTGCTTTACGCATCAGGCTTTTCACCGCTGATTTATCTGAATGGTCGTTCAAATCTAGATATCTTATGTTTCATATTTAGTGCATTATTTTGGAGGGTAAATCAGACGCAACTAGGTCTGGCAGTGTTTTAATTTGGTAAGAGTTTTTATGTATTTTGGAGTCTGACATAACCTTTTGTTATAAGATTCGGAAGGTTGGACAGTTTCAATCACGTGCTAAGGCGTAAACTATATAAACAAATGTTTTTATTTAAACTTTTGTTGAATGGTTGCATGTTTTTTTATTCACTAGTATATATATTATATTAAATTATATTATATATATATATATATAACAATTTTGAACAGTTGTGAGGAGGGTGTTGGACTGATGCGTTGAACTTCACCTGCTCCAAAGTTGTGCATTTACGCAGGAGGTTTCCATTTGGGATTTGCATTTGTTTTTCAATACTCCAAGCAATTTGCTCGGACACCTTATTGGTTTGCACCGTGAGACTGTAGGCCGCAGCTTTCTAGTTTTACAGAGCACATTGAATTAGTGATGACCTGGATACACCTGTTCTTGACGTGGCTCCCACCTCCACCACCACCACCACCACCTCCACCTCCACCACCACCACCACTTGTGCAGGGCTTCTCTGGTGAAGCCAGGAGAAATGGTTCATTAATGTTTCATGAATTGTCCACGACAGAACAATAGGAATGCGATTCCTTGCACGGTTGAAATATGAAGTGGTTGAACCTCTATTAATAAGTAATAATAAAAGTGACCTGATGACGTCTTACTTGGCATTTCAGTTGTCCTTATTTATACTTTTTGTTTTTAAATGTCTCAGAACGTTGTTGTTGTTTTTTTCTTCCAGTAGCTGTTGCTTTGAGGGAACGTTGTTAACATAAGTGAAATGAGGTTTGGGGATATTACGTGCTGTAGGCCTGTCTGTCTGAAATTGACCTTGCATAAAAGTGGCTGCTGCTTGTTAAATGTGATTACACGTGACAAAATAATAAGAAGCCACTATTCGATTGAGGAGCTATTAATTACCAAGATGATGCATTGGCTAACAAGTCATTTATGGTCCATTTTTTTAATTTTATTTTAAGAATTCTGCAAACTTCGGTCTGCACAATTGGATTTAAGGATTTAATGGCATTTAATTTATTCAGTATAATCTATTACCATTCATTGTAATCTAAAATGTAGTTTGGTTGTCTGTTTATCGATACAGTGTGCTCTGATATCATAATTCATTTCAAATAATTCTAATTTATCTATCAATTCAGCAATTACATTTTAAAATGTGTGTTATTTATAATCTGTTTATCAGTGATATATATTTAAGGCTAAATGCACTCGTGGTTTCCAGTCAAGTTTTATTGGCTTAATGAGAGAGCATCTATTCGAGTCTGACTTCGAGCACATTTAACCTTCTTTTCCACGAAGGACTGCCTACAAAATGTAATATAAAAACAATCTATTTATTTAATATCTATATATTTCATGCATGTGGTGATTGGGTGGCTGAGTTTGGATATTGGCCTCGTGTTTTTTGGCAGAATAGAAAGAAATGGATAACCTAATTGGTATATTTAGTCCCTGCACAAACACTTGAGGGGGATTATCCTTAACAGGCCCATGGAGGTGCACGTTTTCATGCACCATTGTCATTTCTTTACTATTTCTTTATTTGTTGTGTGTGTGTTTATACTTTGCAATGCAATTATGTTTAAAGTGTTTTTAGTTATTTTACTGCATTTGGGGAAATAAATGTATTTTGAGGTTTGTGAAACAAAAAGAGCAAAGATGACAAAGGTAGAAAAGGTCTTACATTTCTGTATTTATGAAACACAAGTCAATATAATTTGATATCCTAATACAAATGATATGCTAATTTAAAATCATTGAAAATACGACCAAAAAGTCAACTATTTAAAAGAAAAAAAGAAGAAAAAAAGAAACAAGGGATGTAGACAAAGAAAAAAGGGAATAATTATGTATTCACGCTGCTGATCTTTATTTCAGCTATAGTGTGGCGTCTCTTTGAGTGAATTGAACGTACCCACATTAACGTAAAGCGTGGCACAGTCGTCACTCTGCGTGTCTCTTTCCCTCACGCCATTTCTCAGAGCTGGTTGACTAAAATGTTTTGCTGTTTCCATCGTGTCTCCTGCAGAAATCCCAGTGTGTGCCGGCTGCAATCAACACATCGTGGACCGCTTCATCCTCAAAGTGCTGGATCGCCACTGGCACAGCAAGTGCCTGAAATGCAGCGACTGTCAGGCGCAACTGTCGGAGAAGTGCTTCAGCAGAGGCGACAGCGTCTACTGCAAAGAGGATTTCTTCAAGTGAGTAGCTTTAAAAAAATATATATATATTTCAAATATTTTCCTTTGTAATTTCTTTAATTATAAATATACAGTACCAGTCACAAGTTTGGACACACCTTCTCATTCAACTACTTTGAAGAATCTAAAATATAAAAACATATTCTGGTTTGTTGAGCATTTGTTTGTTTACCACATCATTCCATATGTGTTCCTTCATAGTTTGGATGTCTTCAATATTAATCTACACTGTAGAAAAACCATTGAAGGAGAAGGTGTGTCCAAACTTTTGACTGGTACTATATATAGATTTTTTAAAACAAATCAATTGAGAACAGGATTAGATGTTATCTATAATTTAGGTATAACTAAATATTGTTTTTAGAGCAGCAACAATAATGTTTTTGACAACAAAGTCACTATATAAAGTCATTAATATCTCACTGGAAACAATTCTACATTCCTGATTGAAGTTTATCAACATACAGTAGCAGTCAAAAGTTTGGACACACCTTCTTATTCAACTACTTTGAAGAATATAAAATATAAAACATATTCTGGTTTGTTGAGCATTTGTTTGTTTACCACATCATTCCATATGTGTTCCTTCATAGTTTGGATGTCTTCAATATTAATCTACAATGTAGAAAAACCATTGAAGGAGAAGGTGTGTCCAAACTTTTGACTGCTACTGTATGTTGATAAACTTCAATCAGGAATGTAGAATTGTTTCCAGTGAGATATTAATGACTTTATATAGTGACTTTGTTGTCAAAAACATTATTGTTGCTGCTCTAAAAACAATATTTAGTTATACCTAAATTATAGATTATTATTATTGAGCATTTGTTTGTTTACCACATAATTCCATATGTGTTCCTTCATAGTTTGGATGTCTTCAATATTAATCTACAATGTAGAAAAAAATAAAATAAATAAAATAAAGAAAAACCATTGAATGAGAAGGTGTGTCCAAACTTTTGACTGATACTGTATATGTTTAAAGAGTTTACTTGAAATATGAAAGTAAAAGCCAAAGTACCCTGCAATGTATGTGAGGTCCAATGACTGGGACTAATGAAACGTTTTAATGGTAGTAGATATACTGCAAAGATATACTGAAAAAATAAAATAAAGAAAAACCATTGAATGAGAAGGTGTGTCCAAACTTTTGACTGGTACTGTGGATTCATATACTTTAATGGTGTTTATAAAGTTATTATGCATTGATGGAAACCGTCTGATTTCCCAAAAGGAGATTCGGGACCAAATGCGCAGCCTGTCAGCAGGGCATCCCGCCCACACAGGTGGTGAGGAGAGCGCAGGACTTCGTCTACCACCTGCACTGTTTCGCCTGCATCGTGTGCAAAAGGCAACTGGCCACAGGTGACGAGTACTATCTGATGGAGGACAGCAGGCTGGTGTGCAAGGCCGACTACGAGACCGCCAAACAGAGAGGTGAGCAGCTGCGCAAGGACTGCCTCCAACATTTCTATTATTGGCCCAAAAAAAAAATGGACCTAACTGTGGATGTTCTGTGAGACGTTGGTCTCGGATACGTTTTTTTAAGGGCCTGCTTTGAGTTGTGCCTTTGACGTGACAATGAGGTCACCCATAAACTCTGACCCACCTGTGCTAATTGCGTCGTTGCCCGCAACCCAATCGATAGCAAACTGCGTAAAGTGGAGGAGGCCTGGATGCTTCCACTTGCACTCTGCGGCTTGAATGAATCAGCTTTCCATAACTCTTATTATCGTCTGTGCCTTCCTGAGTAGAGACAGAAGTGTGTGTGTGTGTGTGTGTGTGTGTGTGTGTGTGTGTGTGTGTGTGTGTGTGTGTGTGTGTGTGTGTGTGTGTGTGTGAGTGTGTGTGTGTGTGTGTGTGTGTGTGTGTGTGTGTGTGTGTGTGTGTGTGTGTGTGTGTGTGTGTGTGTGTGTGTGTGTGTGTGTGTGTGTGTGTGTGTGTGTGTGTGTGTGTGTGTGTGTGTGTGTGTGTGTGTGTGTGTGTGTGTGTGAGGCCCTGTATGTGGGTGTAAGAGAGAAATATAATAGAAAACCAATTAGTTATTATGTGTAATTATTTTACAGTTGCAAGCACTGATCAGGCATTATAACTTGTTTAAATATCTTAACACGTTTAAATGCATACATAAAGGTATGTTTTATGTTGTATTTTCATTAAATTCTAAATTTGCAGTAAATTTACAGTCTTTAGTTTCCTGCTGGTATTCATGTGTACTAAAGCGGCAACAAAGTCTGGAAAAAACGAGAATTGTCATGTATGGCTCAAAAACAAATTAGCATTATAGCAATTTCAAGTCACATCTTTGAAAATGCATCAGAGCAGTAATGCTTTACATCATATTTTACCTATACTTACCCAAAAATAACCCATAATGTTTTAACAAGAAAAAAAAAGTTAAATCAAGCCATATTATCATTACTATTAACAAAAACCCCATAATTCATAGATCTACCTACAGTATAGTAATATTTAGTTACTTTACTTTTGATACTTTAACATGTGTTGTTGTTGTTGGGATAGTTTATATAGTTTCCTCCAATACTGTTTTATGCACAAAACGTTTTCTTTAGATACCCTAATCATATCAACCAATGCCACATTAACTTCCCAGCATGCTCTGCTCCTGATAGGGCAAACTGGTACGGTCAAGTTTTATCTCCCCATCTGTTTGTTTGAATTTACTGCCCCACACCAAGTGTTGATTTACACAGGGACTTAACGCAAGTTTTAACTAAAAACACACACGTTTATTTTACTAATGAGAGGGCGCAATTACTTGGGCAGCATCCATTTGGATGATGGTTTTGTATTTTGCTGTGCTGGCCAACAGATGTGCAGACATGATGCAATTATGCACAGGATGCCAGGTTTTGGTTTATAGGCAGAGGAGATCTTATCCATTTATGGTAAATTAGAAAGTTGTATATTTTACGATATATGTTTCTATCAAAGATTTTTATGATACTGACCCAAAATATATCCACATAAAGAATTTGTTGATAGTAATATTTTCATCATCATAAATATTTTATTGTGTTATAGTGTTAGAGACAGCAATGAATTGAAAAACTCTACACGTATAACAGCAGCCAGATGAAATTGTTTGACTATTACATTTAAGGTTCATCCCCTAATTTGTCTTATTGTTAATTTAGGAATTGCAAAATGTATCCATTTTTCTTTAGACCTCAGACCTGCACCCTTAAAAAACAACCAGCTCTGATGAAGAATAACTGTCTAGCACTGGCTTACATTGTGTGATGTTAATTCATTTTTCAGAAGCAGACTCTACTGCAAAAAGGCCACGAACCACCATCACTGCTAAACAGCTAGAAACACTGAAGAACGCTTACAATAACTCTCCCAAACCTGCCCGCCACGTCCGGGAGCAGCTATCATCAGAGACGGGTCTGGATATGCGGGTTGTGCAGGTAAAGTGTATTATTATCCATTAAGGGCCATTCCATTAGTGTCCTGACTTCATTATCGAGGGACAATTGTGGCTGAACTGGCACAAGCCCACTGTACGAATAAGTGTGTGTGTTGGGGGGGGGATTTACGGCTAGATGGAGTGAAATGAAGTCCACGTGAAAGTCAGCATGGCTTAAGTGCAGGCTCGTTAACAATGCTAAGAGGGCCCCTCGCATATTGTCTGCTGCTGAGGAGCCTCACGCCGGTTGCTAGGTGGTGGTCATATATATTGTTTTATTTGCAAGGACAAAAGTAGGGACGGAAGCCACTAAAATGCTGCTCATTATTCAGTGGAAGGGAAAGGGGTGAAGAGGGCTCACTCAGGGCGGAATATCATTAAGGAGAATGTAAAACCGCTTTTTGTGCTTCTGACTGAAATGTATTAATTTTGTGCATAAGATGAAGATTCATAAGAAATGGGGCATTTGTTCATTTTGTATCCGATTTCAAGCATTGAGGTTATATTTAGTGGAAGTTTATGACTTCCTGTTTATGTTTTTTCAATATTAAATGTATAAATCAGATACAAGTTGAAATAGAAAACTTTGAATAATTCAAACCAGTGACACTCCAACCTGTCTGCTCCCCCAGGGTGAGGGCAACTTGTAGCTGGCGTGAAGTTAATTAAATGTCTGATAAATCTAGTGTAGGGGATGCTGCTCCCAGGATTACTGGTCAGTGTCACAGGTTCAGTCTTCCACTTGGAGTCACCAAGGTGGGAAGCCGCGTCCAGACAGTCCTTGAACATTCATTTTGTTTTAATGCTTTAATTAAAGCATAATATGTGCATCAAGAAAAGAGCAGACTTAGGCATGATGTCTAAAGAACACTGTATGCTACGGGCCTCAAAACTGAGAGAAATATGTAGAAAACACTTTCTTTAATTTTGCTGCAACTGTCTCAAAAGTGTATTTATCAGTTGTTGTTTTTTTTATTGATATTCAAGCCTAATATTTCTCATTGTGGTTACAAATATATATTTCTAATAATTGACTAAAACCATCTTGTCTTTTTACCCTCTAGGTTTGGTTTCAGAACAGGCGAGCTAAAGAGAAAAGGCTGAAGAAGGATGCCGGGCGTCAGAGGTGGGGGCAGTATTTCCGCAACATGAAGAGGTCACGAGGAAGCTCCAAATCAGACAAAGACAGCATTCAGGAGGAGGGCATGGACAGTGATGCTGAGGTGTCTTTTACAGGTAAAGGTCAACAGCACAGAATGAATAGAGTGGGCACTTTTCACAGGAGACATTGGACTTAATAACAGAAACATAGGTTCGATTCAAATGACCCAGTAAGCCATGACTATTATCGGTATCTGGCTTTATTTATTATTTCATTCAATAAAAGGTATGTTTAGGAGGGGCTAAAGCTATACAAACTAACAAAGCAAGCATGTTAGCTCAGTCGCTAAAGAGACAATGCATTATTTGATAGAGAAGAGAAAATAATGTACAATAAATGAATGTTTCCATTGTGGACTTTTACAGTTTTAGTGAATGCTGTCCAATCTAAATAACAAATATCCCCTTTGTCCATCCTGTCCTTGTTGAACAGATGAACCACCCATGTCAGAGCTTGGCCTCACTAATGGCATCTACAGCAGCCTGAGTGAGTCCTCTCCAGTCATGGGGGGCCGCCAAGGGGGCAACAACCACAGCTCCTTCCCCCTGGAGCACGGCGTTCTTCCTTCTCAAGACCAGTTCCACGACATCCGCTCCAGCAGTCCCTACGGCCTTCCTCAGTCGCCGGGGTCGCTTCAGGCGTTACCCAGGCACCAGCCTCTCATCTCCAGCTTGGTCTACCCCGACTCCGGCCTTTCTATCATGACCCAGGGCAGCGGGCCTGGGATCAACCCTGCTGTGAGGGGCTCCATGGGGGCCACCAACGGCCCCAGCTCGGACCTCTCGACTGGCAGCAGCGGAGGATACCCAGACTTTCCTGCCAGTCCTGCTTCCTGGTTAGATGAAGTGGATCACGGGCAGTTCTGATTGGTCACTGACAAGACATTTGACATTCTTTTTTTAGGTGGGAGGGGGAGTTCTGTGTCTCCTGTTGGATTTTAGGAATTTGAAATTAGTCACACATGACAATGTTTGTGCAAAGGAATAGACTGCTGTCCTTGGATCTCGCAAATATACTGAACATTTCTGGGATCTGGATGGAAGGAGGGAGGAAAAGGTCCTTCATTGAAAGCACTTGGCTTAATTGTCCTTCAGTTGTAAAAAACATGTAAAGCAAGAAATGTTCAATTTCCAAATACCACTATAAGCTTTTTAAAACATTGAAACTCACTCAATCAATTGGATTTTCACCAACTCCCCCTCTTTATTCTCATCTCTTTGTTTTTTTACACTGTGTTCAGGTGCAGAATTACATTCAGAGTCTTTAAATGTCTGGTTGTTGCCAAATGTCTATATATATATATACATATATATATATATATAATGGTTTATCATTGTGGAGACTTTATTTTTATACAAACCCCTTCCTGGACACAAATAAGAACCTGGATATGAGGACTTTGTACATTCTTAAACAGGGATATAGGCGAAAATGTAGATGTTGTCTTAAATGATACCTAGGGGTCCAATTACTTCTATGCATTTGTGTGTTCTCAGATGTATCTTGTTCGTTTCGTTCTATCGAAAAACAACCCCCAAGGATGAACTTGCCGTAGCACCCGGGGTCTTATGTATGTGTTTGTTTCTGTGGAAAATGTTTTATGTCTTATTTATTCCCTCTGGTAATGATGACGATGATGATGATTCCTGATTAAATGACAGGACTTTAATAAATTTGTCACCCAAATCAACAATGGAGTTCTATCCTTTTTGGTTGGACTGGTGGTCTAAAATATAATTGTGGACAGTGGTTAAAGAATGATATGTTTCAAAGTCATTTATACAATTAGAAAATGTTTGTCAAAGTCAAGAAACTTAAGCCAGGTCATGCTTGACATTTATCTTATAACTTACATACGGCATTTATCTGTCTTGCAAATCTATAGCATATCACAGCCCTGAGAGTGAAACCAGAGCAGCCCAACAGTTCTTGCTGTGTCTGCAAATTGAGTATCTGGCTAACTACCAACACTGTATCAGGGGTTCAACAGCTCTTTAGTGGAGAAATGTGATGCAGACAGAGAGTCAACTCATCAATTCAGAGATTACTGGGTCTTGTTTGCCCAAATGCCCCTATGGGAAAGGAATCTCCAATCCATTAGCCGAGAAGGGATCAAGTGCCCCTTGTGAATTTCCTCATTTGTTTAGTTATTCAAAGTCAGGTTCAATTAAGTAGATTAAACAGTATACGTGAAGGTAAGTGCGTGAATGTGTGTGTGTGTGTGTGTGTGTGTGTGTGTGTGTGTGTGTGTGTGTGTGTGTGTGTGTGTGTGTGTGTGTGTGTGTGTGTGTGTGTGTGTGTGTGTGTGCAATTGCATGTTTATTTATTTGCGTCTATAATGGTTTGTGTTATGAATGCCTTGCCTGATTGTAGGTTATTTTTAAGCGATATATTTTAAACCTTTTACTTTCCTTAAAATGTATTTATTTATTTATTTATTTATTTATTTATTTATTTATTTATTTATTTACTCATTTATTGAGTGTCTCTTAAGCTAGCACTAAAGACTGTTTGTGGAACTACAATTTTAACTGAATTATCATTAATATCAATTTCGAATGAATTTATTTGATCAACCAAAAGTGGAAAGTAACTGAGAACATTTACCCAAGTACTGTACTTACGTTCACTTTTGAAGTACTAGTACTTTACTCACCGTAAGTATTTTTCATGTTACTCTATTGCATTAAAAAAATGTAAAATGCATTGTCCAGCAACATCAACATCCTGTTTACATATCAATGCATCAACTATCATAATCACTCTGAAGGGGATTTCTTTCATTATGAGAATTTATACTTTTGATAGTTTAGTCTGAGTAAATTTGCTAATATTCCTGTTCTGTACTTTTACTTATGTAGGAAATATAAAACCCCAAAATAACAATAGTGCAAAATCAGACAATTGCGGACAAAATAATTGATGTCTTTATGTTCTGACAGTTTTAGACAAGGCTTCCAGCAAATATATACTGTTGCATGCTTATTGTGTTCCGTTATGCATGAATGTCCATCAGCATGATTGTGCAGCTTTTTTGTGCTGCTCTATAAAGTATGAAATGCATGAAGATGACACCCAGCTGTCCTCAAACCTTTTGTTTTGGAGTGCAACCTCCTACTTCCTCCTCCGTTAATGGCTGCCCGCTCTGCTCCTCAGGTTCCCAGAACAAGAAAAGGAACACCAGACAGGATATCCAGCTGAATCCTCCCAGCTGAGTGGCAGGTATCATTGTTGCCTCGCAAAAGCGACAGGTGTGTAACTTGACCCAAGGAGAGTTTGGCAAAGACAGCATGGGGGTGAGAGTGAAGTGTCAAAGGCTGTGTTAATCTCCTAGATACCCCACCTTGTTCAGTATACAAAACTGTTTGTATTTGGGGTTAGACAGGCTGATTTGTTGCAGGCTCAGCGCACATATACGCCAAAGCTACATGCACTTATAGAGCTTTTTAGAAGTCTTTGAATTTGTTAAACACATGGAATTGAAAAACAGCTCTGTCACACAGCAGGTGTGAGATTTTGGTGACCAATGGATGAACTCTTCTAAGCAAACATCTGGGATTAACCCGCCTCACTCTTTCAGATTGAGTTGGAAATCCACCGTTTTCTGAGTAAATAATTAGATTAAGTTGGGTATGCAATTTGCCAGATGGGTTGTGTAAGAAGAAGGTGAGAAAAGGACAACATGAATGTAGGGAGCTTCACAATAATTACGTAAATGGTGGGAAAACTATGTGAGAAAAAAAAGCTCTCCTTCATAGTGGTGAAGAGTAAAGCTGCTGAAGATAAGGATGCTGAGAGACACACAATACAAGAGTGATCATATCTCTAATATAATGGCATGGACGAAGGTTATTGAAAGAAATAACATGTGCACAGACAAAAACAAAACTAAATGCTGTTAACAAAAACTGTACCTGGTTCTGGATGTGATAAGTGGTCTAAATTAAAAAACATTTGAAGGACAAATTCTTCCTGACTTCAAGTATGGCATGATCTCCACGAGGAGCACAACAGCTTTGAGATACTGAGCATTCACTTCTTCACATCCTACATTTATAATTTGCTAATAAATAGGGAATAAAAAGGGACAGGTTTATCTGAATATCTCTGAATGAAATAACTAATCCACATCTGATCCTTTCAGGTGTTACCTTTATTTACAATGACATAACCTCCATTTCAGTGGGAGACAATAAATGAGATTTAATGGTAAACTTATTAAAGCAGTTTTAGAGCACATATGAATTGAATTACAGTAAAGGTAGCATTTGTGAATATCAAAACAAACTACTATCATATTCACATTTACACTGTGCATCATGTCATTAGAAGAATAGGAGCCTTGTCCTTGAGGCGAGACCTGCAGGCAAAAGCATTTTTCCAAGCACTGGTCAATTTTGAGAGTTTGGGCTATTTTGTTTTGTTTAACATGTATTCTTTAAGACAGTGAATTATTTTTTTTTTATTAACAGTTTATTTTATTACAGTTTTGTCTGCAGATTTCTCCTAATTCCGTCAAAAGTTAATAGACAATTCCAGAAAACTTGTAATACAAAACAAACATTTGTCATAATGTAAATTATCAACTGGGGGTCTTCCATGATATCTATTAGTCAAATTGTCCACACTCTTCACATTTAGTGACAATGCATTTATTAAAGGCCATTTCTCTAAATTAGGTTTTGGTTTAGGTTTTTCTGAGCCAGAAATCTCCACTTCCGTAGCCCTCACATTTACCAATTCCAATCTATATTCTAGGGGTTTTTGCTGAGTGGTTTATTAATATATCATTCACAGCCTGATTTATATAACAGTTTATTCCTAAAAACATGGCGAGATTATGGCTATTGACAATATTCTTGGATTAATGCAGTTGGAGATATCAAAAGGTCCCTCTATAAAAACCTTTGTCTCTAAGATGTCAACAAAATGAAGCAAGAATTTTGAAACTGGCTTTATACAATGGTCATATTTTTGTTCCGAAAATCTTTGTAACGTGGCACATCATTTATAAAAGAATGCCTAATTTGCATATTCAATATGAGATTTAAGAAAACTATAAATAAAAAAATATATAATAATTCTCTTAATATAAGAAACCAACTGTGGACGTTTCATGGCTATTACTTAAATAATTTTTTATCTCATCAACTTTAGGGTCTCCCCTTAACGTTCTCCTCATATTTTAGTACAGTGCTTCATGGTCGAGTGTTGTTGGCTTGTTTTTAAGTTTCTAAATTACAAGACAAAAATGACAACAGATTCCTCATAAAATCACCAGTGCTGACAGTGTAACAATTACACAATATAAACGCCAAGGTGTAAATCATGAGATATGAATGCAAAACCCAGTGACTGTTAAAGTTGCCTATTGCTTTGCAGCTACTGTTAAACTGTTGCTTTTGACTGTCCTTTCTGTAAAGGACTCTTAGCCTGGCAGCACGCCTGGTGTCTCTCATATGCACACACACTTACACACACACACACACACACACACACACACACACACACACACACACACACACACACACACACACACACACACACACACACACACACACACACACACACACACACACACACACACAGGCCCCCCAGGTCCATGTCAGATGGTGCTGAGTAAATCAGGGCTGACAATAACACCTCCCTTGGGTCCCACACATCACAGCTACAATTCAGACCTAATGGAGCGGCAAAGGAGGGGAGGCCGCTTGGTGCGTGCATTTGTAAGAATGTGTGTGTGTGTGTGTGCAAATGTATGCACGGATGCACGGAAGCAGCGTTTCATTTTTGGATCTCTGGAGGAGGGGAAGGATGTGGGGGAAGAGAAGACGAGGAGCCCAGTGGATTATCTGCGGTACAGATATCAATCAGTTTAGGCAACGTGTTAATGAATAAGATCCTGCAGTGGTTGGGGCTTTGCGTTTGTATATGGAGGCAGATATGGGAAAGGGAAAGGTGCTGGGAAACCGAAGAGAGATCGTCAATAGAAGATATGATTTGGGTTTTTATTTTTCCAAGAAAGGATCAGAAAAAAGTTGAATTTTCTGAATAACAACACAAAAAAAACTTAGCTTAAAAGCTGCTTTAAACTTAATATTACATTACATTACATTACATTACTTACTGGTACATGGTCTGTAATATAAATGACTGTGGAGTTAAAGACTGAAAATACACAACGGAGTGTCTCCATGACGGTGCACACAGCAACAAACTGCAAAAATAGCACAGACCAATGGGATACTTTTGTTTATGCTGTGGATTAATGGCAGCAGCAGCAGCAGCAGCATTAAAGCAATCGAACTAATCAACACGGTCATTAGCGTGTGTTTTTACTGACAACTTTAATCAAATCTATCACGGCTCCACATCTCCATTACCCGCCGGCCGCATAATTATCTCTTCATTTCAATCTTAGACGGGAATGCAATATCTGGTAATCTGTCTGCAATGGTTGACTGAAATGCATCCAGGGACATTCATATTAGAAATGTATCGGCTAATGTATCACTAAGTGCTTCTTCTCCCTGCTGGCATTTAGATGTTTGTCATTTTTTTTTGCAATCTTCATAGCACTTTATCCGGGCATTTACCTGGAGGTGGCTATGAGAAGCATACTGATTTCAGATAGCCTGTTTGTTCAAGTATCATCATTAACAGCTGCTTTACAGTTTCATTTGATCTGTATGTGAACCAAGTGATATTTACCAAAATTGCATTTCACTTTCATTTTTTTTAAGTGAATCTATATCATCAATTACAGTATGGAATGGATGAAATAAAAACAATGACATTTTTTTTTGTTTCTAATGACGCCATTTTTTACTTTCTATGACAAACATAAAAATGAAAATAAAAAGGCAATTTTTATTATAAAAAAAAAAGCAAAGAAAGCTGCTCCTTTGCATTTTGACGCTGTTTTGATAAATGACTAAAACAAATGATTATCCAATCTGGATTTAATTAATTTTCCGTGGATCAGCTGAATAATTGAGTAATCATTTCAGCATTAATTGTTTTTTTATAGGTGATAAATCTTCCTTCTACAATTCTGTTGATTTATCGCAAACAAATTCTAACAAAACAAAAAGATTCAGCCACTTGCTGTGGACAAACGTGTGCTTTTGCAGGCACTGGCAGCCATTTTATTAAAGAAATGTAAATGCTGTTTCTTTAACCATATTTCTGCTGGATTTTGCCTTCTTATTACTGTTGTCAGGATTCATAACGGACCTTGTTTATATTTGCCTCACAGTGGGATAATCACCCGTTTTCTCATTAGGAGCCTTGGCTCAGCAAAGGGCCATCTTGGGGCCTTTCGGCATCTATGAGGTGTTAACAGCTCCCCATGGGAGGCTGTCTGGCTCTCACATAACCCTCGACCTCCCCGCCCACCAATGCAACACTCACCAAACCACTCAGACTCACAGATGGCCGCTATACAAGCAGCCATCGTGCTTTTCAATTATCGCTACGCCCGGGAAAAGGCCATTGCTCAGCTGTCACCGCTCAGAGCCACAGCGGGTCGGGGAGGAGCCAGGGAGACATGGGAGATTGAGAATTCCTGCATCCAAAAGTTGGAAAACCCCAAAGAACAGATAAGTATTTTTAGGGAACGCACATGATCATTGCTTCAAACCGAAATCCAACTAGCAATGCACTGCTTGACGGTGATCATCAAAGAGGGTCTTACTGGTACAGGGTCTGCTCTGATCTCTGGGCTGAAGGAGGTGATAAATCACTTAGTATAATTGTTGTTTTTGAAGCCAGCAGTTGAAGTGGCAAACAAAGGAGAAGGTAGCTGAGGGACACATGGCTCACTTTTGTTGGCTGCATGAAATGGAGGAAAGGGAGACGAGGAGGGCAAGCCCTGAATGTTTGCTAGTTCTCATTTGAATATCGCTTCATAGTGGGGAAAAGAGAACAGGATATTGAGGGTTTTGAATGTTGGTTCCAGGTGTCTGTTTTCAGACAGACTCACGTATATTGGATCGCAATATGTATCTCTTCACCATATTTTCTTTTTCATACCTGTAATCTAGCAACCTGTCATCAGAGAGTTAACTTAATGGGAATAATGTCGAGCCAGTTCTTCTACAACAAGGCAACAGCTATTCAGAGCCCTTCCTAGTTACTCATTGGAGAAAAAGAGAGATTATGACTGGAAACTGATCAAAAATATCTTGAACATTAGTTGAGCCTAATGTCTAATGTTTAATCATTTAAAAAAAAAAAACTGTAAAATAAGCTGTAGCTTCATATCTAACAGATATAAATGAGAGTTGTGTCGATCTTCACATCTATCTCTGCAAAAAAGCCAATCATTTCCCAAAATGTCCTAAAGCATTCCTTTAAGCCTTTTGTGTCATAGCTTTCTCAAAAACGACCTAAAAGTGTAATAATGAAGCTATGTTAAATTAGCAATAATGCACTCCATCTGATGAAATATGCATCCCATATTGTGTATCATTTTCTTAATGTTTACACCGGCAGAGTAAACCAAGGGCATGTTTATTGACATTTTCCAAATTAGAAAGTCAATTTGGGCTTTTCTTTTTACATTTTCCAACTGTCTCCACCAATTGGCGCTCACCTTATCCCTTCCCCTGCTTATTCTTGTTGGGTGCAGCGTCTGCAAAGGAAAATCAATGAGGCCAGAAAACATGTGGCAGGAGCCAGGTCTTCTCTCATTAGGCCTGACACAACAGGAAGACATCTGTCACAATATAAAGCAACAACAGGACCACAGTTTACCTGTGCTGTTATACCGACTAGAGCTTATGGATTTATCTGTCTGTTTGTCCTGGTTTTAACCGTTTTTAAGTCTATAGTGAGTTCCTTTTTGTGATCACACACAAATTCAGAATGCTTTCCACATTATATCCAATGAATTATTTATGATATATAGCTTTATATAGAGTATTGTTTTATTTTGAATATGGTGATGGTATAATGAGATGTTCTGATGCTGTAATTTAAAGGTTTATATGATTTGTCTACATTCCTGAGTGGCGAGCGTGTTGTTACCTTCTGAAAAATAGCACGTCTGTAAATAAATTCATTGCGCCTATCTTGAACATGAGTGCCCAAGTTTCCATTTGACCATTTCCAGCTCTGCTATTTGTCTTTCCCAGGGAGAAGAAGTAATCCTGCTTCAGCCCGAGCGCCCCCCCAAGGTCGCCGCCATCAGTCGCCAACAGTCAATCCAGGTTGGAACATTTGTTCCAGCCCCTCTCTCTCTCTCTCTCTCTCTCCTGAACCCTTGGCTGTTGTTTTCTTTCCTATTTTTTTTTTTTTTTTTTTTCATAATTCATGTCAAAGCATCTCCGGAGAGATGAGTGAGGGTGGTGTGTTGGGGTAGGAGGGAGGGGGTGGAGAGGACAAGGGGGTGGAGAGGACAAGGGGGTGGAGAGGGCACACACTTAATCCCCGGGTCAAGATGTATTTATTGAAGATTAATAACTGAGCAGCAATCTCATCATGCTCGATGATTTTATAATTTGGTTTTTGGGGGTAGGAGGGGGTGGGGGGGGGGGAGGAATCAGGGACAAAAGCAGGAGGGAGACGGCAAACTATTGTTAACGCAGGAGCAGAATACTGTACAGTGCTGGTGATTTAAAGATTAGATATTGTATATGAAAAAGGTTTATGTACTTTATATGATGCGACTTGGAGATCCACAGTTGATACACATTCACACAGAGCTGATCTCTTCTCACCGTAGTATAGTCTATACAAAAGACTGCATGTTTCAGCAGCAATGAAGGGAATCTCTCCCAAATTCTAATTAAATCAAAGCAGCTACTTATTTAAGAAGTTGTAACCAAACCTTAAACGTGCAAGACAGCATCATGCTCTCACCTTACATCCGGTGTTTGTACTGTTACACAAACCAACTTCACAGATTGTGGATTTAACAGTATTTTCATCCACCCAAACAAATAAATTGATAATTTTACAAAAGCTTTACCGTAAATCGTAACTGACAACAAATAATTATTAAAAGTCTTTATCTGAAACATCCTCATGTTGAGGGGCAGGTATAAGGAGTTTAAAGATTTATATAAATATTTTCAGGCATAGCATTTCATGTCAAAATTCTTAAATTTGACCAAGAATGAATACATTTAAATGTAGATTATTATTCATCAGCTTCAATAATACAAATAAAACAATATTACTGCCATACATTAATAAACTTATACATCCGTCTAACTCTACAGTGGAACAAGGTATTTTTCTATGTGGACGCTGCATCTCTAGATATGCATCTAATATTGCATATGTAGAGTGGCATCATTCATCTCATTCAGTTAATGGATTTGTTGCACACTTGGACCACAGACCACAAGAGAGGGAGCTGTAGAGAGGTTGAGAAAGAGACACCTTATGTCACCAAGCAACAGGGGAAAAAATGGTAAAAAGATAAATTTCAGCTCGGGGTAAAGGTTCAAGGTTCAAGGTGCAGTCCCCCATCCAAATTTATTTATAACCCTAATAATAATGAGTGGATTGAATAGATTGTTCGTCCCTGACCTTGGTGATCAGGCAAACCTTATGCCACTATATCAAAGCAGACAGGCAGACAAGTCTGCGCGATGTGACGGCTGCCACCGACGGCCCAGAGATGGAGGGAAGAATGGAAGGAAGGAAGGACGGAGAGGTGGAGGGAGGGAGGTATGTAGAGCAGAAGTGATGGGAGGTGAAGGGGCACCGTGTTTGCATTTTGTATGGAATGAGGAGCGTGTGTGAAGGACACTTAGGAAGGGCAAATGTGTGTGTGTTTTTATTTTTGCATGTGCGTGTGTACCTGTGCATGTGGATGAATGTGTCTGTTCGTGTTTGTTTGTGTCTGCGTGTGTGTGTGTGTGTGTGTGTGTGTGTGTGTGTGTGTGTGTGTGTGTGTGTGTGTGTGTGTGTGTGTGTGTGTGTGTGTGTGTGTGTGTGTGTGTGTGTGTGTATGCAATTGATGGTTTTACAAGATACAATAAAAAGATGCCTTGAAATTCTATGTGTCGACTAATTGCCATTAACTTTATGTCAGGCGCATACAAAGGACATATCCTATATCCTATAAACATAATACTGTCCTAATGTTTGTTACATAAGAAAAAAAATCTGTACGGAGTTATTGGTTAATTTCTGGGGGGCTTAACAGGCTACAGTTTTTGGGATTTGGGGCAATTTTACTGGTTAAGAATGCAGCATATAACCCTTAGCTTACTTACCCTTAGCAACAAACTTATACAGTGTGACTTGGGTAATGGTTTAGTGTAAAAGCTGACATTTTTGTATATATAAGCTGAAAAAATGGGACTTCCTTTTGCACGATCAAGTACAATTCCCACTGAGAATAGTCTCTTTTCACACTCATTTCAACATCAAAACCCTTTTCCAACTTCCTCCTCCCACAAACTGAGTCAACCTCCCTCAACACATCCCTCCTGAGACAAGACCATCTCTTGAATCTCTGAGCATTAGCTATCAAAGAGCCATCCCCGGCTACATTAAATGTATTTAGATCTTACAAAGTGCTCCCCATTGAATCCATCACTTTTTTTCAATGACTTAAGAAGCAAGGAAAAAGGAGGACGAGGGGTTGGCTGAACGGGAGAAAGGGGAGCTCGGGGATTTACGGTGACAAAATGCTGGGGTCAGGCAGGGTGTGTGGCGGAGGTATTGATCAGTGAGGCATGCAGCGCACACGTGGCCCGAACCCTGACCCTTAAATAGCGAATGAATCTCAATCCAATAGACTGGAGTGTCTGGTACAGCTTAAACACATACACACACACACACACACACACATAAAACACACCGACCCACCACACAAAGATATTTGTACAAATACACTCATGGTCTCGCTGCCATTGCTCCTGAACAGCACACCAACCCAATCAATATCAGCAGAGCATGATTTCCACATTTAGAGATTGACAGTTCCTTAATAAAAGAAAAGGTGTGCATCTGTGTATGTGCGTTGTTGTTAACATGTGTGTGCAGTGTGTGTGTGTGTGCAGTGTATACTTGTTTATGTAGAGAGATAATATAATAGATACTGAGTTAAAAAGATTTGCAAAAGGAAAAAAAACAATCTGTTCTCACAATCCTGAAACTGTTCAGTGTAACACCCAAACACAGATAGATAGAAAAAGGTTATGGGTAAAAAACAATGCAGGAAATGATGCAATACTAAATCCAACTCAACCTCTAATTACACTAATTGAATGAAATCCACACAAGGACACATTTAAGAATTATGGCATAAGCAGAGCAGCATGAAGAGATATTAACCTGCATGCACCAACCCAGACATGCAGAGTGATAACAACACACTGAGAGGTTTATACACAAATGCATGGATTATATATTTATATAATTATATATACACACATGCAAGCCATGCATTTATATATTTAGAAGTAAATCATTTTTTTGTATATTTTGTATTTATTTGAAAAAGTAGAAACAGAGAAAATGATCAAAATACATTATGCATCACAAATAAAAATGAATGAATAATATTCTGTTGTTTTTTGTTTTTGATCTTAATTGATGGAAGGTTGGGAATGAACTTGAATTAATTTAATTAAATTACATTAATGATATGATTTCATTTTGTCTGACATAATCATGGCCTAATTTTGACTTAAAACCAGGTTTTTTTATAGCATTTATTTTTGCTGTTTTAGTACCATGTAAATATACGTAGCATGTTTGTTTTGCTATGACATACAGTACAGGAAATGTCATAAGAAACTAACATATAAAACACATGGTTTTAAAAAACGCATTCATAAAATGGCACAGTTATAATATCCATGATTGTATGGGATTACTGGTATATGTAAGTGGTGTTTTCAAACAACATAATAAAATATACTTAACCAAAAAAAAGAATATTTCTAATCTTCATTTATATTTCTCCTGAGGTTTATTGAGGTTGAGATCAGCCTCAGTTTAACATTACTTAGAATATTACAAATTATTGGTATATGACCTTTTCGATTTAGTCCCATATGTAGATTGCCTACCTCCATAAGTGTATGGTCAAATCTCCAAACAAAAACTGCTTGGATTATTCTAATGTCAATGAAAGGCTCTCCTCTTTATTTAATGCCTCGGCCCACTTTGCATTTCTGTGATCTTGATGCTGACACACACTCACCCTCGACCCTACACAATACGCACAGGCATGACACAAACATAAAGCTTTACTTATAATCACTTCTTCTATCTTCTTAAACCCCCAACCACAAACAGTACACATGCCCACACTAACACACATACACACACACACACAAACACACACACACACACACACACATACCTCCCGCTCTCTAACAAACACAAGACCCTTTTACGTAATGAAATTACATAGAGTCATATGTTACTCCGTCGACTAGAGTTATGGGTGCGTTTTACATAAAATTCACATCGGGGGCATTGTCCAGGATGCATGTGTGCATACGGATTTAGATTTTAGAGGGTATTAAAGAAATGAGTGGGGTGCAGTAAAATAGGAAGGGGAAAAAATGAAAAAGCGGGCCAATTCCTGTTCTATCATCTCAAATCCTGGCAGCCATAAATAACATGAACACACACGTATGTTCTCTCTTGATCACACACAAACACAAACACAAAATCAAAGACACATACTGTGTGCAAATGGTAATTGTCAAATTTTTTACATGCAATACAGAAATATATATTTTTATTTCTGAACCAAACTGCTTGAATAAGTGTTATTTTGTTAATTAATGCATTTATTTTTGCCAGGATTGTAGTCAGCGTTAAAGATTAAGACACCTTTTCATTTTTTTTTCATACACTATCCAAACTTGTGCTTTTCACACTTCCCTCCCTGTCTCTCCATCCATCCAGAGCCATGATCACCAGGGGGCTCAGAGACACCGCTTGTGGGCCAGCCTAGGCCACCCTTAATCCAACATGGCTTGCTGGATTCCAACAAGCACATCTGATATTTCTAAACACTGGATTATGCTTTTCTTTTATTACTGCTGGATCTGGAGGAGAGTTGTGGGGTTAGGGGGGTAAGGCCGAACTGATAGGATTAACAGAAAAGCCTGTGGACTTAAATGTGAAGGGAAGAAGAATAATAAAAAAAAAATACATTTATGTGTTCATTAAGATGATGACCGGATGAAAAATCTGAATAAAAGAAGGGCAAAAAAAAAAATACAGATAAAAGGTAAAAGTAGGTCTGACTGAATAATAATCCAACGATAAGCTCAAAACCAGTTCAACAGTGACACAGAAGATTGTGCAAACACACTTGATTACACACAGGGAGCGGAAACTTAGTGCGCACACATCTCACATAAGCTCCCTAACAAAGAAATGTGCATAGCGGCTGAACCAAAGAAAAAAAAAAAAAGTATTCACAGACAGCACACAAACACAGACACGCAGATAAACCACTGCTTGGGAATGTGGGGCAGATGCCTCGATGCTACAGATAACCTTGTCACGATGCAGTCCTCCTGCATGTGTATATTTTCCCAGTGTTCACACCTTTATGGGCATAATAATACCATCATGCCTCGGTGTCATGGCGTGTTAAGAACAGCAACGAGGAGAGGCTGAGATGGAGAGAGAGAGAGAGGGAGTGAGACAGTGATGTAGACCGTAAGATGCAGGGGAAGGGGGTAAAAATGACCTTGCTGGAAATAATAACAGCAACCCTTAATGTGTTGCATTACAAGATACGTGATAAAACACTTTTATGGGGAGGGCTGTAAATGCTGCGGTCTCATCCCACATTGTGCCCACTAAGCGGCCCATTTTGTCTTTGTGTGTGTGTGTGTGTGTGTGTGTGTGTGTGTGTGTGTGTGTGTGTGTGTGTGTGTGTGTGTGTGTGTGGGGTGTGTGTGGGGGTGTTGGTGTCCAGTGTCCAGATCCAGTGATCCTAAAGGGAGGTAGGGAGGTGGGGGGGAGCACTGACTAATTGTCTTTGTTCTCACCTTGGTCCAGGTTCATTCTGGGTAAATTCATTTGTTTGCCTCTGGAAAGTCATGCAAACACAAAAAATTGGGCTTAATTTCGCTGCATAGAGAGATGGAGCATATATCGGGTTTCTCAAGTTGGTTTGAAGAGGTGTTTTTCATGTTTTTATTTTCTGCTCTGTGTGTGTGGGCTGATCGAGGAGCTCAGAGACTATGGACTCACACTCAGCATTGCCCCCTGATGGATAGATCATTGAATAACAGCAGATATAAATAACAGTATATATATATATATATTTGTGTGTGTATGTGTTTGTGTGTTAGATTACTAAAACAGGGTAACAATAATCATTATTTGCATTATTTTATAATTTCATACTCATAATCTTCTTATCATGTTCTTTATTAGGATATTAATTGCTTGGTCCATAAAATGGCAGACATTCGTTTTACAGTCGCATAAAAAGAATAGCAGCAAATCTTCACAACTAAGGAGCTGGAACAAGATACTATTAGTTTTGTTTTTTGCTTCAAAAAGAACTTGAATGATTAATTAATTAATTATATGATTGTAAAAAAAAAAAGATCTATCAATTAACTAATCAATAAATTGAAAGAGATTAGTTGTTATTTGTACAAAAAAGAAAAGAAAAGACATTGTTTTAACATAGCAGTTTGCTTTAAATGCATTCGTTCAAATTGACCAGGACAAAAGCTGCTACACTACAGGAATTAATCATATTTCCTATTCATGTTTTTACTTCAATAGTTTTATATCAAGTAAAGAGAATCAGAGTTGTTCAAAGACTGACTTTCTGCAGTAAATGCATCAAGATTAGGGCAAAACTAATCTCACCTCTGTCGTACCTTCACTCACTTATTCATGGTTTCGTTCATCCTTTAGTTCTCTTAATGCTCTTGACCGTCATTCTTCAGTCTCAAACTCCACTTCCATACTTTTCTCTCTTTTATTTCAGCATCTGAACACGTCGCGTCTTGTCATTTTCATTATGTTTTTTAGTCACCTTCTTCACCGTTTGTGGACCCTGACACTCCTCCCGGCCCTCATATCCAGGCAGTGTAGATGTTAGGCCGGGACTTATCGATCAGACTATAAATTACCCATGCATCACCTCTCCTCTCCTCTCCTCATTGCGTGTCTCACAAGCCGTCTGAGACCTTATAGAGAGGAGAGGAGAGGGGTGGGGACCGGGGTATGGAGCGAGGAGGGAGAGAGAGTCTCCAGCAAATTGTTAATTAAATACGAATCAATCCTCTGCCATTTATCAGGCCATGCATCCACCTCACCTTTAAGAGGGGGGGTTGAGAAAGGGGGCCGGGGGGAAAGAGGGACGGGGGAAAATCAATAAGGCGGACTGAGGGGAGGGATAAGTGTTTAATCCACCAATCAAACTATATCATGGCTATTATGGAGAGACAACTGGACATTATGGGGTGAACAAGGTGGGTTCACAGTTTAGCATCTTTTAGCCAATGATGGTATGAAGCATTCAGAAAATGTTATCCATGCCCACTGGATTGTGGAATGTCAAATATAATGATATATTTTAACTATTCAGACTTTGAAAGAACGATTGGTAAATGCAGAGATAAAATACAATCCAAATAAAAAATGAGTGGGATTGGCCACACAGTTTGATCAACAAACCTGTGTATTGTTGAATCATATTGGGATGTAATACAAACTACTTAGTAATTCACAATAGGGTGTTTATTTTTTTCAGTAACAAGTAGTGTAAGGGATTCAAATTTGAAACGTATTCCTGTCCATTATTCACTCTGCTTTGTCTCTTCCAACTCCTGAGGGAACTAGTGTTTGGCTCTTTTAGCTAATAAATGCTCCACTATGTGTCTGACTGTCATTTGGTGCTCAGCAGCTAGTGAACAGGGGGATTTTTCAACTTTTTCATTAAAAACAGCTGTCTGCTGCAGCCGAAAGTGTCGCTATGTGAGCAGTGAGAGTGAGCCAAGACAGTAAAGTTGAGGGCTTTATTCCTATTATAAACATAAGTATAATTTATTGTGATAACTGTCAATGTGTGTGCGTGTGTGTGTGTGTGTGTGTGTGTGTGTGTGTGTGTGTGTGTGTGTGTGTGTGTGTGTGTGTGTGTGTGTGTGTGTGTGTGTGTGTGTGTGTGTCCGTGTGTGTATTCTCAGTAATGTGTTAATTATCTCAGCACTGGCTGACCAGAGAGACTCACCCAAAGTCCATAAATCTGTGCAGACTGAGAATAACAAGTCTTCTGACCCCCTAACTGTAAATCTGGACGAGAGTGCTAAAGTGAGCATGGGCAGGAAAACGACCCTGATAGGAGTTTTAACACTTTTACATTGACTGAATGTCTAACATAGTAGGTCATTCTGTGGTTAGAGCTGACTCATGTCAAGTTGGATTTGATGAAGCAGCAGAGAGGGTTTTTTTCTTACCTGAGCTTCGTTGTGACCTTTGCCTTTTCAAACACAAAAATGCAGGATGTGACTTTTGTCCACTGACTTGATTAATCCATAAACAATATGCTAATATTTTTATGCATGTACAGCAATAAACAACTTCATTTATTTACTATATTTTTTATCATGATGAATTGGTTTAAAAATGGCTTTTAGGGCCTTGGCTGCAGAAAACAGCCATGAGTCCAAGCTCTTATTGTCCTTGACCTGCTCTGCCTTTCTGATATTTCTACAGTTTGCCATTAAAATAAGAAAGAGTAAGTCTAAACAGTGTGGGTTTGTGGGGTTTAGCCTTTATAAAGGACAGCATGTGTAGCATTTTTGCTGCTCTGAGAGGCTACTTTGGCACAGCAGTGCTTTGAGCTAAAGGCTAACATCATCATGCTCACATGCTCACAAGAACAGAGCTAACAAACATGCTGATATTGCTGCAGGTGTAACGTTTACCATGTTCACCAACTCAGTTTAGTGTGTAAGCACGCTTACTTTAGCAATTACTCTTTATCACAAATTACAGCTGAGGCATATTAGAACGTCATTAGTTTTGCAAGTGTTTGGCCACATAGTGACATTTTTAATTTTGACCTGATGAGGGCAGTTTTGTTGCAGTCCATGTCATTTAAAAAATAATTCAGCCTGGATGAAAGTATTGGACTGACCATCCAACAAATAGACAGACATTGCCTTCCATAGACGCTGCTCTCATGGCTTAAAATACACTTAAGTTTGCCTTAAACCCCAAATTCCAAGAAATAACTGAGAACATGACTATGGTTCCTTAAAGAGAGCTTCATCTCTTAACTCATCGGTATAATTTAAAGGTCATAATATTGTAACATCAATTTTCAAACGATTCTCAAAACCAAGTTCACTACACAATCTTTCCAATGACGCCAACATCCACAAACCCTTTTGTCATGCTAACATTCCTGATTGACCCAGAGCTATTTTAGAACACAGTCAAAGCAACTCTCAGTTCTCCTTCCCTAAGAACCCTGGGAGCTTACAATCATCCAACATCTGTCTGGAGCCCAGAGAAAGGCAGAGGCCCAGATGTCAGAGGGATTGGTCTTATGGGAGAAGGCTTCTTGGCCCCTTTACTGGGCAGCCCAGTTAGTGAACTAGGATTAGAGTTACGACATACCCTGGAGCCAAACATAGCCGGATTCGGTCATCGGATTAAGAGTATGTATGTAACTGTAAGAAAAACTCTGCTGTCGTTAAAGTTTACAGTTCTCTGATGGAAAAAAAGAGGAAAGATATAGCATTCATAGCATAGCATTTGGTGAAGTTCAGCCCAATTTCTGATAATCTAGTCAATGTTGTGTTCAGTGAAGAACAGCAGTAGAACAATGTCCTACTAAAAGACAAATTAACAAGGTGCTCCAGATCCAGAACAGCCAGGGTGATAAATAATGAGTCAGATTTATGATGGCTTCATAGACAATTTATCACTTGTCTCCCGAATATTGCTCTTGGCCCACTGCCTCATTACTGCCGATTCCAAGAATTCTTAAATCCTCTTTTGATATAACTACGTGTGGAGTTTATGTCTGTGTGTCTGTATTTCTTTTTCTTTCTTTTTTTTTTGCTAATGTGTCTTCCTGGGTGGGTGGCCAAGCTTGTTCCAGCCAGGCAGCTGGATTGTCCTGTATTAGTGTTGCTTCTGTTTCGCAGGCGTAATCCTCTCCACTGGAGCCTGGCCTCACTCCTAATCTGAGGCAAAATCTCTCCTGCAGATGGTTCTCTCCTTAAGCACCGCAAAAGAAGTGAGCTCATCCCTGCATGTATCTCTCCTGTTATCTCTCAACTCTCTGATCCCTTTCTCCCAACATTACTCTCTCATTTCTCATCCCAAGCACTTGATTTTCCACAAAACCATAAAGCATGGTGCACTTTCAAGTATGACTTCCAATGATGTGAATTTGTCCTTTAAACCCACACAGACTGCATATACTGTACTGCAAGGAATAGACACCCAAATAGAACCTGAAATAGATTTTTTAAGAAAAATGTCTATTTACTACACCATAGGTCTTATTTCTTAGAATTAGGATTTGTCCAGCATTTCTATCGATTGGCATTTTTTTGTGCTCACCAAAGTAATCACTGAGTTCTGGGAATGTGACGACATTGCTTCAGTGAACAAGTGATCAGATATCAGAGTTATAAACAAGCCAACTCTTTTGCCAGAATATCTTAACCACTTTATTTGGGGCTAAAACCATATTGTGTGTAAGATAAACTTTTTCATATACTATTCTGTATTTAAGATGTTCAACGCCACTTTCATTCTTAGAATAAAAGCACAGAAGTCCATATCAGAGGTTTTGCATGTTTTGTCCAAATTACTAGAAAACAAATAAGTGTTACATGAGTTTGCAAACCATGTGTTTGTGGCTGCAACATTTCAATGTACTTTTCCAGGCAGCCATTGGTACTCATTCCTTTTTGTGCAAAGTGAATTAGCAGAATCCATGAGCAACAGACTGCTTGAGTTGTGTTACCATGGTGAACGTTTTGTCACAGTTACATTATTGTGATAAGACATGCAGAGTCAATGTTTACTGTGATGGATTACCGACCCAAACAAGCTTTATAAGTCATCCCATTGATTTTCATACTGTTTAGAAAAAAAAATTAGGACAATTTCTGCCTGGAATGGTGGGAAAATACATCGTAACCACAGAATTAGTTGTCAGAGAGCTCAACTTGCTCTTGTGGTCTTTTGAATACTTTTAATTTGAATGTATTATCTCTCTTTCTTTAGACTACTGTTTTTTTACTCTTAATTATTTACTTTGTTCACAAATTTGCCCAAACCTATATTTTATAAAGGGTACATTAGAAGAATCTCAACAGAATAGCCTTTCTAAACTGTATGGCTACCAAACTTTCACATTATCCCACTCAATTAGAGAATCAGCCACCTTCTCCCTGGAGGCCGTTTACTTTTTCTTCCACCCTTTCCTGAATAGCCACACTAATAGTCCACTGATAGTCCTCTCTGATAGGTAGTTCTCTCACCAGGACGGGCAAGAAGGGGATAAATGATGAAGGGCCGATGAACAATAATCAGAGGTAGGTTTCTATGGCAACATGGCAATGAGAGACTGGTATACAATGTAAGGGAAAAGCCATGAGGCTGATGCGGTGATCAGCTGCTGTCAGGATACCGGGGAGCGGGAAGTAAAGCTCTGGGTGCTGGAAATGGATTGCAGGCTGTGATTCACTGCAGAGAGAGAGGAGAGACCAAAGAGGGGGAGGGAGGAGGGGAGGAGGGGGAGGCAGTGGAGATGAGGGTTGCAGCACCATTTTTCACAGCAGACAAAAACATTTGCTGGGATATCAATTTGGAGCTGCGAAGCAGTCTTCCCCTCCTGCCCCATCATCCATCATCTTTCCGTACTAACCACCACTTGGGCACTCCGCGCCCCCCCCCCCCCATCCCACCCCACCCCACCCCCCCACCCCCTCCACCGTTCAACCACCCACACACATGCACACTTATACACCCTCACCCTCTGTTTTCCCCATGGCTACACATACAGGAACACATGAACACTTTCTACAACCTTGTGCAATTAGAAAGAACATGTATGCATAAACACACACTGGATGCAAAGCAAGGCCTGTCTCAAACAGGACATGAGGGTGTGACCCGTAGATGCCGTGTGTGGGAAGAAAATGCAAAGCAGAGCTGAAACACGGCACAGAACGTGGTTGGGGTTGAGAAGGCGGGGCTGGACGCCCGTCTCCCCTAGTCTTCTCCCATTAGCGCCAGTAGGGGAGACCCCACCCTCCGGCTGCCCCCTTATTGGCACCTTTGCCTGCACCCCATCACTCATCTCCCAGCCATCATCCATCACCCATCGCGATCAATAGTAGGCCACGCATTCATCAGCCCCGGGGTGCTGATGGGAAAGAGGAGGGTCAGCGGGGTGGGGGTGGGGGGGAGAGATGGAGCGAGGGATCACATGGTACAACAGAGAGAGAGAGTAGAAAAAGAGGCAAGAATATTTGAAAGTGGGAAAAAAAGGAGTTTAAAAAAGGAGAAATGAAGGAGTGTCATGGAGGAGAAAATGTGAGAATAAGAGCTACACTGAGGTGTACTGAGCAGTAAGATGATAGCAAAATGTGAATGGGTTTGGTTTCACCAAGAGGGAAATGAATATGTTTTTTGGAGTAAGATTTGAAAATATATAGAGGTACATTAAAATGTAAAAAGAAACAATTATAGGAGTCTTGGAAAAGGATGAACGCCATTGCTGCAGCAATGATTAAAGAAGGCTTGTCTAATTTGCCACAGTCACATTTCTAGGTGACAGCGTTGAAGCCATCATAATGATAAGTGGTGGTTGTGCACATTGCTTCTCTACGTGACAAGTGGCGTAAAAAAAAAAAAAAAAAAAGAAAGATCCTTTAGGGCAAAGAGAGAAATATAACTGAAGGGAGGTTTAATGTGCATGATTATACACACAAGCATACAAACATGCACACATACACATATAGGGAACATAATGGCGCAATGTCCCTGTCAGTCATTCAGTGTTTGTCAGTTTCCGGCAAGGCTCTGCACTTTGTGCTGACAGCCCATAAGTTGTGCCGACACACACACACACACACACACACACACACACACACACACACACACACACACACACACACACACACACACGCTGGCTCAGGCCTTTCCCTTCTTGACTGAAGGTGGACCGGAATAGATCGCACTTTAAGATGATGGATGCTCCCTCTGCCCAGAAAGGTTAGGGACGGGGCGATAAGTTACTGAGCACCACGTTCAGGGCGAGTCGTAGAGGTGGCCAACAAATATACAGTAATTGTGATTGCTTGACAGCTAGGACATGGACCTCTGTCATGGCTGGACCACACCATGACGTATTTGGTGGGAAATGTATGAAAAAGGTGCAGGATGGCATTTCGGAAATGCCTGTTCATTTATCATATATTTTATTTGTTTTAGCTAGCTATTTGCAATTTTTTTTTTTATAAATGGCATCAGAGTTTATTGCATGAGGTAATTTTGTGGCAGCCTCTTTAAGCATTTCTTCACCATATTATATAATCAACAATATTGAATACAGATGCGCGCACACGCACACACACACACACACGCACACACGCACACACACACACACACACACACACACACACACACACACACACACACACACACACACACACACACACACACACACACAGTAGCCAGTCCACAGAGAGACATGAAAGCCAGACCAGAGGCTAACTGGTGGAAACTAGAACCTTGAATACCAGGTAGGAGAGTGTGTTTATGGCAACCACCACCCACTCTGCCCCATTTAGGCATCCACAAGGGAGCAAAGGGAGGGGGGATAGAGCTGGGGGTTAGGTGACATGTCCAGAAGCCACACCACCACCAGAACCACCAACCAGCCGAAGTCGTCCAGTCCCCTCTTGTGTGTCAAATGTCGCTCTCAGGTTTCGAACCCCGGATCTCCGTCTACCGGATGCTCATATTGGATTATTCAGGAGAGGCTAAACGCTCTTTGTAGAGAACTGACTGGGACAAAACCCCACCTGGGCAGGATAAGCCACCGCAAGCTCTGAAGCAAGTCTCCTCTTGTAGCAAGAAAATGTTTTGACATGTTAGGAATTGTGGAGGGGACTTATTATCCTGGTAGGAACCATTGCCTGGTGTGGAAATGTTGATTTTGAACACATAAAAAGGGATAGTGACTATTTTACACAGAAAAAAATAAAAATAAATAACAATTAAAAAATAGCACTTCATAATTATTACTTTTTAATGAAGAAGTCCATTACTATTATTCAATGTGTATTAAAAGGGAAACAATAATTGATATAGAAAATGTATCACAAGTACTGGTAATGTCACCTCTAACACCTTACAGGCTCTGTGCTGCTCTTTCTTAAATATTTCATTGTGAGCCCATCCATTGTTCCTCAAAGTCCACACAAAGGCACCCAACACAACCAAACAAAACACATGTGCGTGTGCAAAGGCAGACAATAGTGTATGTGCTTGCATGTGTGTCTCTGCGTGTGTCCCTGTGTAAAGGGAGACCGGTTGCAGATAATAGACGTCTGTGTTTAATATTGGAGGAGTTTGGAGGTAACCGCAAACCTGCAAAGCTGGGGTCACCGCGTGTGAAGCTGGTCACCTGATCTGCAGCACCGCTGAACACAGCTATTGTCAAAATGGCAGCCTGGAGGACTGATAGCCTAAACCTGATTTTTTTTGTTCCATTTGCTTCACTCACCGATACATTTTTTGTGTGTGTTACGTCTTGAGCCAAAGGTGAAGATGGGAAATGTAGGAGAAAGGGGCAGATTGCTAAAGCATTAAGTTAGCTCATAACTGCCAGGTGAAGGGTTAGTGGAGAAAAGGAGCCACTAGAAAGAGTGACAATGGAGCCGTAAAACTTGAATTCTGCGAAAAACGAAAGACAGATTAAACGAAAAAGCAAACACGGGTAATCAAGACACAGAGAAGTTACAGACAGATGAATTCCACTAGCTTCTGTAACTCCATGCAGTCTGTAATTGAGCGTTCTTTGTCTTTAGGGATATAAAAGTTAGTATCATTAAAGTAACATTTTCTATATATTTATATCAATATTGATGTGAAACTCATAGTGACTCATTCACATACACAACTCTACACTTCCTCTCAGCCCTATGCAGCTTTAAGACATCTTTCCGGTCTTTGTTTTGGATTCACTCCTTACTTACTCCTCAGCATTGTTTTTCCAGATGCAACAAAAAGCTGTTCTTGTGAAAAAAGAAGCTCTTCTAAACTCTCTGTACTCTACCAGCCCAGCACCGACAGACAAGGTTAGCAACTAGCTGTTGAACATAGCGGAGCATTTATCTGCTAAAGAGACAGATATTTCCCTGAGGAATAGGGGACCAGACCAGAGCCATGAATATTGAACTTGCATTAATCAGGTTGACAGAAGCATAACTCCAAATGAATGCTAATTTTGCTTTTTTATGTGCTGGTTGCATAAATGTGCAACTGTTTGCTACCCTGTCCCCGATTTTAACCTTATAAGATGATGATATGTCACCGTTGTGTCTTATAGCTTGTTGTTCTGCTCCCCCCCAAAAAAGACAAAAAAACAATCTCTCTGTCATCTTAACTGTCTAAAACAATATTCCGCTAACTAACATGACTGAACTAGCCATGGCCACTCAATCACCCATGGCCTGATAACACACAAAAAAACAGCGCTTTCAACAAACTTAATAAAATCGTGGAAAGTATTTCCACACTATTAAAGTGTTTTCTTTAGGTATGAAGCAATTCTGTTGGTCCAACTTAATTTACTTGGGTCGGATTAATTTATTAGGGTTGGTTCAACTTAACTTAATAGGGCTGGTCGAACTAATTTTTCAGTATTAAAATGACATTAGTTAATGAAGTTGATCCAACCCAAGTAAATTAAGTTGGGCCAAAGGAATTGCTTAATGCTTAAAGAAAGCAGTTTAATCGTGTAGAAATACTTTTTACGGTAAGTCTAAATACTTTTATTTAGATAAGTTTGTTGAAAGCTCAGTTTTTTGAGTGTAACTGTCATGCTAGTGATGTTTAACGAGCAAAGGGAAATTATCGTTTATGGGAAATATCGTTTAAAAAAATATATTAAATAAACAATGATATTGCATCATTTATAAATAAATGCACATTCCTTACTTCGAGATATGGTCTTAATGTTTAGTAAGAATATCTTCTAGGTCAGGATTTTTAGTCATTCCTGATAAAATTTTGGTTTGACTTTGTCTCTCTATGCAGTCATATAATAAGAAAAGACAAAAAAAGAAAAGGTCCTGACTAACAAACAAAAAAGGAAGAAATGTAGGGTTAACAGGTTCCCCCCTTTTAATCCTTTCAATGCTGTGTTGGTGGGAGTGAGGCAATGAGGTCAGGTCACCTGCTTTCCTGACCCTTCACCTTTTGACCCCTGACATCATGTCACTCAGAACCGCATGTGGAGGTATTCCTTTCTGGTTGCTCAGACGGATCTGGATTTGGCTGGTTAAAAAGAGTGGTATCGGAGCTGGGGTACTTTTGTACTTGCTGTATCATTAATCGGGCACCGATAAAGATACGCAGATCTCCTGGCAGTTTACTACAGATTAGGAGACAGGCTTTGAAAACTGATGCGTTTTTATCTAGGCCACGTTTTGGTTCACAACACATGTAGGTCTGGCTTCTTTTGTTATTTTTTTTTTACTTTGAACTGATGTCCGTAATCAATAATAGTGAAAAGGTGTTGAGTGACAATTATACTGTAGAGACGTTTTAAAGAAATGATCTGAACATATCACACATAAAATATCAAATTTCTTACTGAGTATGCTTTGAAAAAATCCAACACGAACACACTGCTCAGATGTCAGATCTCATGCACTCGTATTTTACCACTGTGAAGTCATTTGCAGCATAAATCTTCCTGCATTAAAAATGTTTTCTTGAGCTGGTCAAGAGGGTTGACGGGGCAGCGCAGACCAGGCGTAAATCAGCATAAGTGATCGGATAGATTTTTCTGTGTTAATGTAACGTAGCCCTGGCGTGCACAATAACTCAGATGAAGGGAGGGAGAGCGAGCGTGTCCAGCGTCCAGCCCTCTATTTGCCAAACCAATGTGGTTGGGTCATCAAATCGACAATGTGATTGACCCATCAATTGACCCTTGTTGACCTCTCAGGCCAATCAGGCTAATGGCGGCTAGTGGTTCGAGCTTTCCCGCACTGGTATCCTTTCACTTGCACTCCGTAAACACACACAACCAAAGACTGACGTCCAGTCCTATCTCACACACTGGGTTTCTAACCCATCTCAGTTTTTACTGCCTGTATTGGCATGCCCTTCACTGAGTCACTCTCGTTAGCATTGACCTTTCTCTCCATGCATGCTTGTTAAAATCAACTGGCCCCCGATCACTTTATAATACAATAAAATAAAAGGACTGCTAGCCTGTTTTTGGATTCATGAATAACTTTTTGTCACAATTCCCAGTCATTGGTTAAATGTACAAAATACTACGTTTGGGACCACTTGTTCATATCAATCTTTAAAATGCTGAATCACCATATTCCATCAAAACTGCCTCATGTGGATCGATATATTTCTGCAGGCGGAATCTCCATGAATCAATTACATAAAATGATGTGCGTGTGTGTGTGTGTGTGTGTGTGTGTGTGTGTGTGTGTGTGTGTGTGTGTGTGTGTGTGTGTGTGTGTGTGTGTGTGTGTGTGTGTGTGTGTGTGTGTGTGTGTGTGTGTGTGTAGATAGGAAGTGGCAGTGGGCTGTATTGATCAGATTCAGTATGTGGTAACTGTATCATGTTTCCACTTATTTGATGTAATGGTAGTGTATGGATCCTTAATTGACAAGAAGGTATACATCAGGGGTGTTGCTCCAGACACTGTGGGGCAGACAGGTCAAACTCATGTGGGATAAAAAGAAGTTCACACAACCCTCATAGGGTGTCCATACCAAGGTTTTAAGTTTTTCATTTCCTCAACATGCCCATATCACAGCGTCACATCATACAGTGGTACAGTAGCTGAGATGGGCCAAATTCAGGGGATGTTACTGTGTTGGGAGCAGCTAAAAAAAGGACCAAAGACATGCATTACATCCATCATTTCTGACATTATATAACACAACATATATCAAACAAGTTGAATATTGAATATATGAGGTCACCGAAGAAGTCCTAATTTGCTAAAACTGTTTACATAACGGGTTTGTTGAGAAGCAAAATGGATTTGTGCTCAAAATGTTTTCGAATGTGGCCAAAAGTAGTTTCCTCTGTACATTACTATACAAGGGAGCTACTTATGGCCTTATAGGCAACTCAAAATACATTGTATTATTATTTTTGGAACTCTCATAAACAAATGGTCCTTAAGA
Source organism: Anoplopoma fimbria (assembly GCF_027596085.1). Classification (NCBI taxonomy): domain Eukaryota; kingdom Metazoa; phylum Chordata; class Actinopteri; order Perciformes; family Anoplopomatidae; genus Anoplopoma; species Anoplopoma fimbria. Next base: position 13,585,977 of record NC_072462.1, on the reverse strand, counting down.
TGTGAACTAAACTAAAGCGCATGTGTGACTTACTTAAAGTGAGTGTGGGCTTTAGTTAAAGCATGCATACGCTTAAGAAATTGTAATATTTTGACCTCAAAGAATATAAGTTTTACCAAAAGATGACAATGTTGTGCAGTCTGCTAGAACAATTAAAAAAAAATCCATAAACAGTTGGAACAGTTACATCAGTTGCTATCTGTTTCATGGATGTGGGCCTATTGAACAGCTGTCCAACTGTTTTGGCCTCACTTTGCATTCTATTTATTTTACATTAGCACAGTTCATTTATAGAAATAGTAATCATAAGAATGAGAATTACGAAGGCTTCAACCAAGGGTAGTAATATAAAACATAAAAGTAATGATGGAGTTGATGGAGTTTGCTGAAAACAAACTGCAATGTGAAAATGTGCTTGCACTGCACTCTGGATCATCATGAGCTATGTGATTGTGGAAACGTTGCACAATACTTCCGAAAAGCTTCCGGCATCACCTGTTTTTCACCGTACAACGAGATTAAAGTTCAGCCTGCCATTTGTAACCTTCCTCATCTCATCTCAGCTCTCTCTCTCTCTCTCTCTCTCTCTCTCTCTCTCTCTCTCTCTCTCTCTCTCTCTCTCTACAATATCAACTGAAATAAATTGCACATCTTTTCCAAACAGAGCAATTTCTCCGCCATCTGTTCACCGACGTAAATCAGGGCTTGTTGATGTAAACCTCCTCCTTCCTCAAACTCCCCCCAGTGAGGACTGAATCAGGCCTAATCCCCCCGTCTCCCCTGTCCTCTAAATCATCCCTGCATACTAATGGCTGTATGCAGATAGAATGGGTCTGTATGCAAAACGCAAAACACAAAACCCATGCAGGCCTTGGTCTCGTTGGAGCTCATGATGAGCAAGAATAGGAACTGATTTTTTATTATGAGTTTAACAAAGCTGCAGTACAGTTAAGTTAAAAACGGGCTTTATATGTATATATATATATATATCCTGATATATAACCATATCACACTTTTATGTACCTTGGAGTAACCACGTTATTAGCACAAACTCAAAACATAGTGGACCTATTTGAAAAGTGGCCAAAAATGGTTTTGTTATTTGTTTAAAAAAAAAAAATGTAAAGTTATATTAAACCTTTGATTATTCTTTTTTGAAAAATATAGTTATAGTGAGTTACTGATGAAATATTCTGTTGTGTGCTAAAATGCTAAGTTGAGAGTGGATCTGGTGACGATCTTCATGATGTGTGACGTCTTGGAGATTCAAATGCAGCTTTATCAACCTCCCCACGCATGCAGATGTTTCCACAGATAATCGATAATCCAGCCTAACCCCCTTATGCCAAGGATTAACAATAGCCAGGCCCAATCCAGCCACATGTGGGGGACAAGAAAGAGAGACTAGATGAACCAAAAGGGAAAAGATCTGCATCAATGTGAATTGTTTTCTGTGATATTTAATAGTTTACTATTTATAGGCTAAATCTGGAGGCAAAAGTGCATTATCTAAATGAAAATGTTACTAACATTATTTTAGTGTGAATTAAAGCCTTTTCCCAAGGTGTCCTTAAAGCACTAAAGAAAAAAATAACACATGTGAACTTGTCTTTTTTTAATCAATTTAACACATTTGACTAAGCTGTTCAAAGTTGTTGAGGTTTGTGCAAAAAAAAAAAAAAATACAGCAAAACTTTGAGCTACAATAGTTCAAAATAACATCTGGCCAGATGAATACTTGGAATCTATGGAGCAACAGGAGCAGGTTTTAATGAAAACAGATGGCTTGACAGGATTATGAAACACGCACACAAACACACACACACACACACACACACACACACACACACACACACACACACACACACACACACACACACACACACACACACACACACACACACACACACACACACACACACACACACACACACACACACACATATGCATGCACTTCACAGACACAAGAGATGATGAAACCACAAGGAAATAAAAAACACTGAGAAAGATTGAAAGTGTTTAAAGGGGCTTGAGGCGATTTCCTTAATAATTCAACTTTATATAGCAAAGAAACTTGGAAGCAACTGTCGACCCAACTGCCTGCATCATGTTTTATTTTAATTAGTTTAATTGGGTAGTTAATTTGCTCTCCGAGGCTTGGCATCGCCTGCACACCTAACTGCCCTGGAAATGGATCAGTGTTAGGTCCTTTTCTCATCTTCTAATTTTATTTGTTTTACTTTTTTTTTTTAATGTTTTTCATGTATAGTTTGATTCCTCTGAAGAAAACATGCTCAGAATAATGTGTTACATCTTTTACAGACAAATTAAAGAGGGAAGAAACAAAATACAACAACATATAAGCAAATAATACTGGAGACACACATATATTTTCATGTGGCCAAAGTTTGTTCTGACAGGCCTAATGGATCTTTCTATGGGAGATCCATTGCTTCATAACGCCGCACAGCACAAACACGGCTTTGAAGAAAACTTTCACTAATTAAAGTCTCCCTCATCTTATTAGCCCGACTAATTGATTCAATTTGTCTTAGCTCAACTATTGGCTGTGACCTCTACTTAGTTAATGAATTAATTGATTGAGCCCAAGTGTATTTGGAGGAGTCAAAGAGGATTTTGACATGTTGCCCCTTTAATCTTGCTTACTCCAGACACTCTTTGGTTCATGATGGCAATGTATTGGAAAAGTTTGAGTGGGTGGAGGACGGATAGCAATTGCCACTCCACAAGGCTACCAGTACAGAGCAGGTTTGGCCTTCTGCAGTTTGTCAGTGCGAGAAGAAGTAGCCTTGGCAATGACATCTTTAAAGGCACCATTCTTCAGCTGCTTTCGAACTCGGAAAGACACTTAAACCTGCACAGAATCTGCTTTCCCTGACCAAACCTCCACCTTTGGGAAGATGAGGCAACGTTCCAAATGTCTTCATGTTTTGGAGGAGAGAAATATGAGTCAATAATATTGCCATAATGTATAATTACAGCCAGTATACATCCTTTACAAGGGCAGTTGGATGCCCAAATTGCTCGCATCAACTTTATGACGTCGTTTTTCTTCATAATGGTAAGAGACAGAGCTTCCTCAGCTTGGATGGAGTTATTAACCAGATGTGGGGGAAAGGCAACATCTAAACTTGGCTCTATTTAGAAGCATTTGCAGCTTTAATGGTGCTGCATGTGTCCATTCAGCAAAGACAGCAGATCTGGATTTTGTTCAAAAAACGCCTATATAAGACAGAAGAGAGATAGCTTCTTTCCATGCACTTAATTGTGCTGCTACTCATCAGAGCAGGGTTGGAAAGCACTGTGACATGCAGTGAAACCTGAACAAACAGCTCCCTCCACTGGTGAAGAATCAAAACGTTTTCTCTAGTGTGCTCATCTCCAGGCCAACATCCATCAAGGGAAGTTTCATCCAACCGTTTCTCATGAAAGAATATTATTAAACTAGAACATTTAAGACAATACAAACAGGTGAAAAAAGCAAAAATAATGTTTCTCCTTAAATTTTATGTACGGTATAATTCTTATTTACAGAGAAAACTTCTGCTATTGTACGCCTGTGTTCCTGTGACCAAATTATGTCTGATCTCCCATTGTGAAACACCAATTTGGAATTTGGCATCACAACTAATCAAACATTGCTTTGTTCTGTTTGATCAGTGAGCCTTGTAAATAGGTCAACTCATGTGATTTAGACTCATTAAAAAGAAACAGCTGATCTGTGTTGGACAGCTGTAGGTGGTGTCTTGTCAGTTTTTGACAAAAGTTCACAGATCATATACAATGTCTTTCGACATTTCTATGGACATAGAAGTTTCTGTTGTTTAAGATTTGATTTGTCCTCAAATGTTGAAATAAATCTGTATTTGCACATTTTAAACGCTTATGTTTGAATCTCACTTGGCCAACATAAATGTGAACTCACATGGAGATCGTTCTGATGCCTTGCCCTTTATCATCCGGTGTCCTTTTTATACTGGGCCAACATTATTTATCCATGAGAAGGAATACTTCTTTACTACCTGACAAGGTAGTGGAGGATAACCCTCAAGGATAACCCTCAAGGTATTTTTTTTTCTGGAAGACCACCATTAATCTTCTACCCAGAAAATAGTGCAACCCATTATAGGAACACTTCTCTAGGGAGTGATGGAGGAAGAGAGGAAGAGACATTTCTTGATTCAGCTGGGACAAGAAGCTCAACAACCTGCACTTCTCCCAAAAATCCAATTCAGAGCAAAGATAGAAAGAAGTGTCCGAACCAGGTTACTGCCAAACGGGTGTGATAACTCAGTGATTTACAGTGTAAGGAAGTATTTTGTGAGTTTAAGATTACTACATTCAATAGTATCTGTATCTGAGATATTGCGTTTAAAAGTTTTCAGTTTCCAATTTAGTTTTTAAAACTGCTGTCTCAAAATAACTATTTAAAAAGTAAAACCACAGGCAATCACAGGCACAGTGTGGCCACAGGTGAACTGTGATTAAATAGTGATCAGTCAACCAGTCAATGAATAAGCTTTGATGAGATAACACATTATTTATTTTCAGCTTGTACCCTAAAAAAACAAGATACGGCTGAGGCCATAATTAATGTTCAAGGTTCCTGTGACAAATACGCTGATGTGACCGTCTATTCATTTTGAAAATGAAGAAGCTTGTATTTTCCAGTGCCACGGTTTAAGGTTGTTTGTCACAGTGATGGTATTGATAAGCCAAAAAATTCATAAGTAGGCTATGTGATTACATGAGCAAATGAAAGAGAGTACTGTAAGCAGCTCTTCCAGTGAATTCAACATATGACCCCAAGCTTAAAACAAATCTTTATCAGAAAGCCGTCATGGAGAATACTTAGAAAAATAAGCCATTTGTGCAGATAAATCATGCAACACACCACAGTATAGCTGGTGCTAGGTGGGTTTTTTAGGCTGCAGCCACTTACCACTTTTTATCATAGCTTTGATGTTGACTGAGGTGGTAGTTGACATCATATACTTTGCATTTAATGGGTATTTAGAATTAAAATGTTTAGATAAGTGGTGCTGAGTGAGCGCTCTTTTGTGGACAAAATGCCCTCCATTTTATATACAGCAATTTTAATTTGTATGGTCCAAGCTGACTTTAGACTTTGGCTGCCAGAATTTTTTTTATTTGATATATATTATCATAATGTGAAAGCAAAGTACACAGATTAATATATTCAGCCTCAGTGACACTTTTATGACAGTTTGATTAAATATTATAAAGTTTGTTTTTCTCAGTTTGTACAATACAGCTTTTAATTCCTAGCAAAGTGATTCAGCACACTATTAACAACTGCAATAAACTCTTTTTTCACTTTTTTTTGTAAAGGCTGTATTATGATTTATCATCACCTGCTGCCATCTGGCTTGCTGAAAGATAGCTGGCATGTAATCATTTGGCCAACCCATAAAGCTGCACCATGAAGGTTACTTGATATACAGAGTGAGATGCTCCACACACGTGCGTGTAGACTCACTGTGCAACCTTGTGTGAGATTTACCGACACATGACTACGGAGGCACACGTGACCTTTGCAAGACTTTTTAGGAAAATAAAAGTGGAAAGTTACCCAGTCGTCTGACATAAATATTGTAGGTAGATACAGAACCAGTCAAAAGTTTGGACACACCTTCTCATTCAACTACTTTGAAGAATCTAAAATATAAAACATATTCTGGTTTGTTGAGCATTTGTTTGTTTACCACATAATTCCATATGTGTTCCTTCATAGTTTGGATGTCTTCAATATTAATCACACTTGTGTGCTTTAACAAACAAAGTGTAACCAAACAGCAACTGATCCTTCGACATTTCTATGGACATAGAAGTTTCTGTTGTTTAAGATTTGATTTGTCCTCAAAAGTTGAAATAAATCTGTATTTGCACATTTTAAACGCTTATGTTTGAATCTCACTTGGCCAACATAAATGTGAACTCACATGGAGATCGTTCTGATGCCTTACTTTGAAGAATCTAAAATATAAAACATATTCTGGTTTGTTGAGCATTTGTTTGTGTTCCTTCATAGTTTGGATGTCTTCAATATTAATAACACTTGTGTGCTTTAACAAACAAAGTGTAACCAAACAGCAACTGATCCTTTGACATTTCTATGGACATAGAAGTTTCTGTCTACAATGTAGAATTTCTTTTTGAAAAAAATAAAGAAAAACCATTGAATGAGAAGGTGTGTCCAAACGTTTGACTGGTACTGTATGTGATGGCAGAAATAAAAATTACCCAAATAAAGTAAAGTAAATTGTTAATCAGAAAAAAATATATTTCTATATGAATTTGTGGTGTTTTAGTCTCTCAATCTTTTGTATCTGTAGTCAATGTTGTGTATCTCATACTGCAAGGATCATACCCACAAATATTGTGACATATTGGTGGGACATATAAATTATATTTTAATGTAATTATTGCTGTGGTAGAAAAAAAGTTCCAAAAGCCACATGGTGGTGAAATGTACCTCTTCCCTTTATATTAGGGAAGAAGGCAAAAAATACTAATTATACCAATGTAGATTTGAACCTATAAAAGCTCAATTAAATCATCTTCCCAATAGCAAAATTACACATAAACCAAACATCATCCCAGCGTGGTGTTTGCTGAACATGATGTCTGTGTGTCTTTTTCAGGAGCACTTCCCCTTTAAATCGGCAGCTGTCGTCACATCAGGATGACTCGTATCTTTTGCGACACGACGTACGCGCACCGGCTCGCCGTCGTCGCCTCATCTCCGCTGGCCTTCAAACAGTGCATCGTGGAAAAGAAAAAAAAAAAACCAAACCCCGCGTTTTTATGTCACAGCCAGCTGTCTAAAATGTGAACAATGCTCCCGTCGTCTGAGACCCAAACACCGGGTTTTATGGAGAGGAGGAAGACGTCGTAGTGTTGACTGTAAGGTTACCATTGGTTCTGCACGGTCACTTAATACTACACCACAATATGGATTTTTTTGGACAGGATATAGTGTGTGCTACCTATGATTTAACCATGAATACACATTTCATGGAACCTATCTGTTCAAATGTATCTATACCCATTGTGTGCAACGTGCAGGCCTGCATTGCTTGTATTAGGTTTGCAACAATGTACTGTGCATGTGCATTCTGAAAATGTATGAAAAAGCATTAAGTAACAATGTCCATAATTTGTTGCATTCAAAGGAGAAAACGTTGCAGACTGGGGGGTTCACAGCAGCAGCTACATCTCCATCCTGGGCTCCTGTAAGGGCCACTCTTTGCTCCACAACCAAATGAAGCCAACCTCGTCTCCAGAAGCACCCACAGATCACTCCACCCATCGCTGGGACTCCTGTGCTCTCTGCTGGGCTCCAGTAGCCCACCCATGCCTTTGATCCCCATCCCACGGCGGGTGCGCAGCTTCCATGGGCCCCACACCACCTGCATGCACTCGGCCTGTGGGTCGACGCATGCTTCCAAGCTCGTGCGCACCAAGTACAATAACTTTGACCTCTACCTGCGCTCCCGCTGCATGTACAGCTTCCTCCGTTTCCTCCTCTACTTTGGCTGCAGCCTGCTGACCTCTCTGCTGTGGGTGGCGCTCTCCGCTCTCTTATTCCTGCAGTATGTCAGCGTGCGAGTGCTCCTTCGGCTGCAGTACAAGCTGTCCGTCATTCTGCTTTTGTTAGGGCACCGGCGCCTGGACTTTGGGGTGCTCAATGACCTGATCATCTACAGCATGCAGATCACCATGTTTCTGGTGGGGGGGCTTGGCTGGTGCTTCATGGTGTTCGTGGACATGTAGCTACAGTGTGAGCGACGATGCTACACACTGAAAGTTCTGCGTTTTGTGGCGTTATGTTACGGGTTATATCTGACTGCGTTATATCTGACTGCTCCGCATCACTTTCAGCTCTAGTCAAAAAGACCCCTATGACGTCAGCTCAAAATCTTTTTTGGTTTAGTTTCAGATATTATAGAATCCATAAATAATATCTGTAACAACTGTGTTTATAGTCCTTTTGAAATGGTTTGTCCTGTATATCAAAAATCGGAGAGAACCACCTGGCTGATGAATATCAAAACTGATGCATGTAGTCAGTCTGAGCAGAGTCCGTCATCATTCATCGTCTAAGACTCTCAAGAGACCAATGGGGTCAAGATCGCTTCAATTTCAACTTTTTTTTTTTTCCGTGCCATCTGTACACCGTTTTCACAAATTTTGAATATCTGATTAGAAACTAATTTCTTTACAAAAATGGAAAATGTTAATGTTGCATGGCAAAGGGACTGATCATATGAATGATGTGCATCATGGCTCTCTGATGCAAAACATGTTGTTCGTGCCAAAATGACACGGGCTGGGCTCCTAATGCAAATGTGTACCACGATTTACAATTTGCGGTTATTTCTTGTAAACAAATTCAATATCTTGTAAACATACCTGTACCACAGAGACTCGGTAACTTATGGCAGATAAAGTGAAGCTGTCAACGGTGTGTGTAATGTGGAAATGGTGGAGCAGAATAGGAGTAATAAGTGACTTACACTCAACTTTTTTTTTTTTTTTTTTTTTATAAAAGTTATTAAATGTATTTTCTGTTGATGAAATGTTTGGTGCTTTTGAAAAATGCATGGCCAAGTGAATGTGTTTACTGTGTTGGTTAGCACCCCTGATGGCATGCCTCGAGCTGTGTCACAAGAGTGTGTGACAGTTCAAATTGAATTGAGAACGTCTTTGGGTCAAATGTTCCATCAGTCGCTCTGTTTCACGTTGTTTCAGAGCTGCTCTGACAGACTTCTCTGTTTAGCTTCCTCCGGCACGCAAACACCAGCCACAGCTCTAGACCCCTCCGTGTCTGCCAAGCATAACAATGGCAATGGCTGTGTCCCAATCACCTTATATAGCCTCATTTTCACATGGCATTGGGTTTGCTTACAGGATCTTAAAGGAGGAGTGAGGCAATCAAAAAAAAAAAAAAAGCATTTTAAACTTAACATGGCATAATTAGTGAGGATAATTTTCTTGTTATTTACAAGCATCAGTTTAGGTTAAATCGGCTAGTATGTGAAACCGAGCAAAAGTGGAAACTATCTTTAAATAGGAGCTTTAGACACGGAGGCTGGTGGCCTGACTGTGACATGCTTGAGGCTGGTATGGCCTCAGGCTGTAATTAGATAATCAGGGAGGAAACAATAGGCATTTGTTTCCGAGGCTCAACACATAATATGCCTCATGCTCTGAGCTGGGCCGGCCTGACAGCCCCGTTACAACAGAGAACTAGAGAACATGAGTTGTCTTGTGATGTCAACATGGTGCAGAAGGTAGGCGTGATGATTAAGTCGTGGCCTATTCATTTTCATTTCTTCTTTTTGTCTGAAAAAAGCTGAAGTTGATTGCTTATGTCTGAATGACTGGTCGGTTTCATTTTTTTTTTTGTCACGATCATTGATTGACGTCGACGCCTCCTCTGTGCTTTGAGTATCTTTTGAAAGTTCATGAAGCATGTCACACCATGTCAACTTCATTCATCCGAGGTTTGATCCACTGTTCTAGACCGCTGTTAACAAAGGGAGTGTACACAATCAGCTGCCGTTTTATTAGGCCACAGTAACAGTATTTCAAGTTAAGCTTGAAGACAAGTCATGGTGAAAAGTATCATTTCTTGGTTCAGATTAATGAAATTGTAGTTATGGCACCGACCTACATATAACGAGATCATTATAAACCTGCTACTAAGCACCACAGACACATGATAGTCCATGTAGGAATATAACAGTGCAACCATACACTGTTTAAATACCAAGACGTACAATAAGCGCATTGTGAATTCTATTAAATGCCATCAGCACATTGTAAACCCATTTAGGAATATCATAGGACTCATCATGGTACAGAGAGATACACGCTACTTTATCTGAAATTTCAAGGAGACTTTGTGAGATGCAGATGTTACCGATATAATATAATATTCTATAATAGAAATAAAGATAATCCAGAGCCAGCATGAATCGCAACAAATTGGGATATGACCTAAATAGATAAATTTACACAGGAATAGCCACCGGTGGTAAGTTACAAAATAGATTTAATAAACTGGTTAGGCTATATATCAGGAAGTAAATCCATTTTATCAGAATGCATAATTGTTAATATTTTTATCTCAACATTTATCTGATGTCTGTTTCCGAATGCTTCTTTTCAGAAAAGATTCGATTTGCAAAAACAGATGAGATAATAAATCACGATAGATTGCTGTAGTTAAACGTGGATCACTTACGCAGTGGTTTCTAAGCTGAAGGTCGTGACCCCTTCAGGGAGTCACATGATACATTTTGAGGGATCACAAGATGATTAAGTAGTTAGCAACTAACTTTGTTCCTAAACACGCAACTATGGCATGTCTAAATATGTTCAGTGTGTCGAGTGGTTGCAATTTGGCTTCAAAGGGTCGCAGGCCAAAAAAGTGATGGAACACTGACTTACAATACTGGTGAAAATACATGTAAATACAAGTTTATTTTTTCCTTTTTTTTGGTTTGGATGTTAGTTATAAAAATATATATTTTTTAAAAGGTGAACCCAAAAACTTGATAATTGATAATACATTACATTACAGTACAGTCATTTAGCAGACGCTTTTATCCAAAGCGACTTACAGGAAGTATATGATATAAATCTTTACGGACAATTCTTCACAAATTTGCCTACTTGATATGAAACTAAATACTACTTCCACCACTTGATATAGGCGTGACTCTGAGTATGACGTATGTAAATGTAATGTGGGTGACCACCTGCCACGGATATGTAGGATGTCAGGAGTCATATGTTTAAGTATACACAATACATTAAAATATATAAGGTCATGTAAACATTCAAAACACACAATGTGGCACCCTATGTAGAAACCATGGTGGTCATAGAGCTGTTAAGGAAGAATACTAGTGCCACCATGGAGTACAGTAAACCCTGTAGCAGTGATTTATTCAGTGAGCTGTGGTATTGCGTGATATCGCATGCCTGCAGTAAAGAAAAGTTGACTTGAGGTCAAACCGCCAGCAGTTGGCGCTTATAATTTAGCAGAACAGCACACATGCGCATCGTGCGGCCTGAGCTGTCATCACATTGGGACACGTGAGGTAACACACATGTACAATTTATCTAGGGAGCACAATGACTCTCTTACTCAAGAGATGGCAAAAAAAAAAAAAATGTGCCCAATAAGGTTTTTTTTGTGTGTGATATATTTACACCCCCAGCGTTGGTAGCGTGCTTTAACTCACCGCGGGGCTTCCATACAGTACAGACCAGAAGTCTGCACCTTTAAGCCCCGCAGAGTGCACCGAGTTCGTGTGTCCGTGAAGGCACCACGATATGACCGAAACACCTACCGCTGCTGCAGCACAGAGAGACAGTCCGCCCGTCCTCCGCGCAGACTACAGCGGGGGGGGGTTGCACAGTGTGTACCTACAGTAACCTGGAAAAGGTGGAGGAGGAGGGGGGGGGGGGAGACAAAAAAATGTCTGCGTCTTTAAAAAAAAAATAGAACTATTGCATGATGTCAGGCTGCATGCACTGTTCATGT